>NC_056733.1:1690771105-1690909770 GCF_019279795.1 Protopterus annectens
CAATGGATATCATACGTGTTGACCACTTAAGGGCAACACCTTTCATCCTATGCACATGCATAGAGTAAAACTGATGCCAGGCAATGCTGATAACCTTTATTTCCCCATCTAATCACTGTGTACTGCTATCATCAGACAGAATAAACCCTGAATGTCAACAGTTGTAACTACAGGATTGTCAACATAAGTGTGGAAACTATATTAGTAAAATAAATATTTAATAACATGAGTGAATAGCAGATGCCTACATGCCTGGTACTTATAAATGCACCTAAGTAAAATATGTGTGAGTTGTCCAGCAATGCCATCAAAATATGACATGACTGACATCTATAATACATACATACATAAGTTCATAAGTTCATAGGTTCATAGGTTGGTACTAGGCTATCAGCCCTAGGGTCTATACAAGCCTAGCCATAACAATTCCCTGGCTATTTCTTCCCACATTATTTACTTTCCTGGACCCCTGTCTAGCAGGGCGACTGACGTGATCCCTGTGGTGAATTTCCTTTCTCCCATCCAATCGTCAAGGTTCCTCTTGAAGAGGTCCAAAGAGGCACTCTGCTTGACATGTATGGGCAATCTATTCCAGAGTCTGGGGAGTCTCTGGGTCAGGAACCTATCCCTCCAGCATGTTTTGTTTATTGTGATGACAAGGTTTAGATCCCTGGAGCATGTAGCTCTGAGGGATTGGGATTTCTTTAAGTGTAACATGTCCAACAGCTCTGGGTTTGACATGGCCTTGTATGTTAAGCAGAGATCGCCTCTGAGTAGACGATATGCAACAGAGTATAGCTGAAGTTTTTTAAGGCGGTCACCGTAGGGCATCTGCTTTAGGCCTGTGATTCTTTTAGTGAGGTATTTCTGAGGCCTTTCCAGTTGTTGCAGATGTCTTGAGAGGTACATACCAAATGGGTCATTGTATTCTATAATGGGTCTAATGAGGGATGAGTACAGTGGGACAATCACCTCCTTTTTTCTGGATGAAAAGCCCTTCGTGATGAGGTGTGCCACATAGAAGGATTTCCTGACTGTTGTGGCGATGTGGTTATCGAAGGTGAGACCACTGTCCACCTGTGTCCCTAAGTCTCTTATCACACTTTCTGTGTTTAGTGTTCTGCCACCTATATGGTAATTCATGGATACATGTTTTTTCCCAAAGGGGATAACAATACATTTCTTGGCATTGAGCTTGAGCCCATGGCTCTGGCACCAAGCATCTGTTTCTGTAAGGCCCTTTTGTAGAGTATCCACATCATTTGGGGATTCAATAATGGCTCCCAGTTTGCAGTCATCTGCAAACTTTGTTAGCCAGAGTCCCTTAGTGTTGACCTGTACTTCAGAGAAGTAGATGCCAAACAAGAGCGGCCCCAGGACTGAACCCTGAGGTACTCCACTTGTCACTTGTCTGGAACTGGATTTGGAGTCGGCTACTTTTACAGTGTGGGTTCTATCAGTAAGCCATTTAGCAACCCATTGGGTGACATAGGGATTAATGCCCAACTGATTCCAGAGTGGGGGATGGTGTCAAAGGCCTTGGCAAGGTCTAGATAGGCTGTGTGGACCACCTTACCCTTGTCCATGGCTCTGGAGACAGATTCAAAGAAGTCAATCAGGTTCGGGAGACAAGATCGGCCCTTCACGAACCCAAACTGGGTGGGGTCCAGTGTTTGAAGGTTGCCAATGTCTTTGTTTATAAGTTCCATGATAATACGCTCCATGGCCTTGCAGATAAGGCTTGTCAGACTGATGGGATGGTAGTTTCCAGGATCCAAGGTGGATCCCCCCTTGTGGATTGGGATAACTGTAGCTCTGCGCCACTCAGTGGGCATGAAACCTGAGGTGAGGCTATGATTAAACATGACACTTAGGTGAGGTGCCAGTTCATATTGTTGTTCATGTAGTACACAGCCCAGGATGTCATCTGGTCCCATGGATGCTGTATTCTTGGCTTTAGAGAGTGCGTTTTGTACCTGTGTGGCCGTTATTACTGGAATTTGGCAATCTTCCGGTATTGAGATGGGCCATTTAGGGGGTGAGAGGGGAGTGAAGTTGGCACTGAATCGATCTGCCAGGATATTGGCAATATCCTTCAGATCAGTATATTTAATGCCATTCTGTTTTAGCTCAGAGCAGATCTGAGCATTGCCATTTAGATTCTTGACATAGTTATATAATGCTTTGTGGTTGTCTTTGGAATCTTTGGCAATTTTATTTTCGTAACTAGCTTTGGAGGATTTTATGAGGCATCTCAGTTTCTTACTGAGGCTAGTAAGGGAGTTTTTTGCATCCTGGGATTTTCCTATTTTCTGCAAAAGTTTCTTCCTTTTGTTGTAAAGTTTGTTTATGGCAGGGGACCACCAGATTGGCTTTCTTTTTTTGGATGAGAACATTTTGGTTCTATTTGGGATGGCACTATTCATGCATGAGTGGATGTGCTCATACAGTGCCTTAGTGTAGGATTCAGCAGTTGAACTTTCAGTTCCCATCTGCATGGGTGTCATGAAATTTGTCACTTCTGACTTGAGTAGCATGAAGTTGGTTTTGGAGAAGTTTTTTATGGTGGTTTCTTTACTGGGGGGTGGGGGTGGGATGTGGATGTTAAGGGTGATTAGCTTATGGTCAGACTTGACTAACGAGGGGGTGACCATAGGTATGGAGCATTGATTTCCCATGTTGGTAATGACCAGGTCTAGGATATTGGAGCCCCTGGTGGGACTATGAATTCCAAGAACCGTTGTGCAAAGGTGTTGGGACATGAGTAGTTTTCCCAGTTAATGGCAGGGTAGTTAAAATCACCCAGTATTAGGGTGTTTGGTTCTATCTTAATATTTTCCAGTATGTTTAGAAAGGTGTAGTGAGAATCGTGGGGTATGGTGGGGGATCTGTAGCAAGCTACAATTTGGATTGCAGTCTTACCTAGTGTTAGTTGCACCTGGAGAATTTCAGACACATTGTGTTGGCCAACTAGCCTGGTGGTGTGAATATCCTTGGTGAATATTGACACTCCTCCACCTTTAGTGTTTTGGTCCTGGTTTGGTGGCCGAAAAGTGCACGAAATAACCTGCCCCATGGAACTAAATTACTACCACTATAGAAAAAGTGGTCCAAAATCTAGTTATCCCTACAGTCTCATGAGTGGAGCAATAAGCATTACTGAAAACAGTCTCACCCCCTTCTAGTTCCTTAGCTAAATGGTTACTTTTTAGTGTAGATTTGGCCATGTCAGCACTCTAAAGATGCAAATGAAGTGTAAAGTCATTAGAATTGCTGAATACCAAACTTTTGACTTTGTGTGCCAGATGTAAACAGGGGGGGGGGGTTCAATAAAGCCTACACAAATTTTTTTGGTGTATGTATTGCAGCTCAATGCATTTATGAGCACGAACAATTTTAAATTCTGTAAGCGCCACTTAGCATTGTGCACACATGAGCAAACAGAAAAATACAGAGGAATGCAAATTACATGATAAGTAGGTGAATCTTACGCAAATGAGCCAGGTTGAGTGATCCAACAAGCAGAAAGGCATCTGCGTAGACTATGTCATTGTCCATAATGTACGCAGAATTTTTCCACATGCAGGAGTCTACACAGTAAAAAGGGGATGTAAAACACCAGAAATATGGACATACATACCTCTCCTGAAAATGTTATACCACATACAGATAATAACCTTGGCATGTTTACACCATGCATCGCAGTGTGCAAACATGCTTAATAGAAAAAAAAAGAGGAAAAAATGCATTTATAATATATGTCAGAAATGTATTATAGGACCTTAATATAGGATTTTTTAATTCAAGCTTTTATTCTTTGTAAATATTTATGGAGTATGTTACAATGAATTAATAGGTGTAGCCAGGTCAGTATGTCAGATTAAATATGAATAACAAGTCATGATTCTGTATTTTAAAAAATCTTACAATATTCTTAAATCAATTATAGCTTTAAGATTTAATTATGATTTGTAGTCACATGGTTGGAGGAGAGTCCTATATTAATGGTTCCCTTCTATTATGTAATCCATCTTGATAAAGCTTGGTATTCGAGCCAAGCGAAAGCTCTTGATTTCAATTAATTTTTGGATGTAATTCAAAGTTCTTTTTGGTCAAAGAAATACTTGGTACTGTTTTTAAGTGGATACGATTAAAAATCATTTTATGCTTTATCCTATGGACTGATTCCTCTCACTGTGGATTTACTGCTTTGGTGCCTTCTGTTTTAACTTTGTTAGCAATGAATAGAAGGCAGATATATCCAATTAATATTTATTATTGCATATAAAGGACCACTGAATGATGTTAATTACATTCTAGGCAGGTGAAATGCATAATGAGTAGCCAATCACACATGGTAGACCTACAGCAGACCTTTATAAAGTATGTGTACATCCTACAGTCTGATTTTCCCCCAACAGTCTAGACCATTTGAGTACAGACTTGGAAATTTTAACTGAAATAATGCTAGGGGATGCTGCGGGTCTGCTACATCTGTATGTGCTAGATGCTGAAGTTAGTGCTGATGGTGCCACTAAGAATAGGCCTAGGAATGAGAAGGAGAAAGTGAAGAGAAGAATGTTCAGGCCCAGGGTAACCTTCCAGGAGCTAAATAGGCTGAAGATTGTAGACTGCTACAGGTGGACAGGGACATATTACAAAAACTCACTGAGCTCCTCACCTCAGACCCACAGCCAACAAAGCGGAACCCATCCCAATGAAAACAAAGGTATATGTAGCCCTTAGGATACTAGCTACATGTACTTTTCAAAGACCAACTGGGGACATGATGGGGGTGTCACAGACATCTGCATCCAGGATACTCCCATTCCTGAATGCTATGCTACCACATGCCAGTGAACACATATCTTTTTCCATCTCCCCTGAGGTGAGGTTCAACAATATGCAATAGTTTTACCAAGTAGCACACTACCCTGAAGTGCTGGGTGCCATAGATTGCACTCATGTACACATCAAGGTACCACATGGTGAGCAGGGTAGAATCTACTTTAACCACAGTGGGTACCATGCCATCAACTGCCAAATCATATGCAAATGCCCATGGGATTATCTTGAATGTGGGTGCTGGCAGCCCTGGCAGTTATCATGACTCCCATATCTGGCAAGCATCACAGCTGTACCAGATGTTTGCTAGGGGGGACATCCTGCACAGCCATTTACTGGGAGATGCTGGCTACACCCTGGAACCATGGATGAGGACACCCATCAGAAATTCACCCACACCCACAGAAGACTACCATAATGACACACATGCACAAAATAGGAACATCATAGAGTATGTGCTTGGTCTTCTGAATTTATGGTTACAATGCCTAGGTATATCTGGTGGAGTCCTGCAGTATTCTCCAGCCAGATGTGCACATATATTCACAGTATATGCTATGCTACACAATCTGATCTTGTGGAAACAGATGCAGCAGGACAAGTAAAGGGAAGGGATACACAGCCCCCCACCAATGCCTAGGTCACCATAGCTACAGTCACAAGAGGATTCAGAGGTGTGCTGATGTCCTTGAAGGCAGCCATAGGCGGGCTGAGCACACCCTGGCTTTGGCTAAGAGGCAATGCATAGTATATTCGCTGACAACCTAGGGACTGAAACCATATTCATACTCACATACAGAAATTAAAGTAGATGGCAGGCAACCCACACATCCTGTACCTATCCATGCACTGGCCGTGTACTGCTTGCATCTGGCAGATTCAGCCCAGAACTACAGTTGTGTCACCTTCTGCATTTGCAAAGTAAGTCCGTAACCTACACACTACTCATAAGGATCGTTATTATATGGGATTGTATGTATGGATCTGATACATTATGCAAGTAAATGCAGTGGGCTACATGGACATAAATAACATCCACATGGGACTACAAATATTGATTAAACTGTCATGTTTCCATTAGTATTCACTAGGCTTCATGCATAAAATATTCATGCAGTCATACTGCAACAGATTACTAGTACAGCAGTCAAGGGAGATGTTAGACAGTGAGGTTACATGGTAGTCAGATTATTGTGTATACCAGCAGAACATGTGCTGTGGTTCCCCCACCCCCAACACAACAGTATTCACTTGTAACAGCTGTAACAGTAACTCATCAAACGTATGTCAACATTCCAGGCAGTCTCAGGACAGTAACTTAGCAATGGATCATACATTGTATATCTTACTAAACGCATGAATAATAATGTATATATTTATGCAGTTGATTATGTGATGAATGACCTCAGTTGATCAAGCATCGTCTGTGGCTCAAAGGACTAGGGCAATTTGCTTGTGTGATGATATTCATTGTTCTAGTCTAGAGATATCCACTTCTTTTGGATGTGAAGTATTAGTATGTTGTGTTTTATAGACTGTCAGTCTGTGTGTTGTGTAATATTATTAACCTCTGTCACATATTAATTACATCAGACATATTTAGAAAGTTCTAGCCAATTTGAGTGAGGTGCAGCATTGCAGAAACAGGAACAAATGTAATTTTGTGTAGCACATAAAATCAAGGACTGAAGTACAAATAGGTGTGGGCTGGAGTCATGTTATAACTAGCAAAAATCCCACTGGGCATGTTCATGCACTTAGCAAGCAAAGTGCAATTCTGTTGCTCCTCACTCAAAATGACTTTCATATATATATATATATATATATATATATATATATATATATATATATATATATATATATATGTATATATATATATATATATAGATATATATATATATATATATATATATATATATATATATATATATATATATATATATATATATATATACAGACACACACACAGAGACACACACACACACACACACACACACACACACACACACACACACACCTCCATTTATGTATATGTCCTTGTTATATACATAAATATATATGTTTATATCTGTGTGAATGTCTGAATTGTCCTACATACCCTGATAATGGTGAATAGAACTGCACTATGACGCATATATAATGTTGCCCAAAAGGCCCAAAGTAAAGGCTCAACTGTAGATAATGTACTTACATACAGCTCCCTCTGTCTGCTGGCTGTCACCACACATACACCAACAGGTGAACAGGTGGTGTAATGTATAATGTTGTCTACGCACGCATTGACAGGGCACATTGTTATTGCCCACAGGCTTGCCCATCTAAATGCAAACAGCCACATATGGCCAAAATGGCCATTGCAGCCACATAGCTAGGATAAAAAACAGTTATCTAACTGCTACGTTACTAGATGCAGATAACAATAAGAAGCAATGTCACTCTGCAGGCCACACGTTGTTCAACAAAAGTCTAGTTTATGTACTCCACAAGTAGTTCGCCTGCAGTCATATATATATAATCAGACTTCAGCTGTGGTGTGTGCTATATGTACTGTGACCTGTACTGCATAAGACTAGATAAGTAGGGGTCATAATCTCACTATAGGCCACTTAGTGTGTATGTGTACATTTCCCTGCAAAAGTACTGAGAATCCTTCACTGATTACCAAACTGCAGTGGTTTTGCACTTTTTGGCCCTTGCAGTTGAGGCCCACCTCCAAACTCCTGTATTCCACAAGGTCTGCTGATACCATGTCCCTTAAGACTACCATCTGCCAGTATAATGTCAGACTTCAGACATGGTGGGTACAAAAATTACTGTTATTTGTAGTGTGTAAGACTAGATAGGTAGGGGTTGTGATCTCCCTCCAGGCCACTTTGTATGTTTGGGGGTGTATGCATCTCCCTACAAAATAAATATGATTACCACACTGACTTTTAAAGAGGTAAGGTATTGCATTATTTTGGTTTAGCAGGTTATGTGGGCCTCCAAATTCCTGACCACAACAAGGCCTACTTATTTCATCGATCATAACATTACCCAAAGAGATGCTGATAAGAGATTTGAGTTGTGGCACATGAGTTAAGTACTCTGATCTGCAGTGTGTACTATTTGATAGGTAGGTGTTCTAATCTAATTGCAGGCAATTTAGAGTTTGCATGTGCTGTGCAGTGTTCAGTAAACATTAACTGGTAGTGGTATTATTCTCACTGTACCCAGTTTGTGTGTGTGGAAGGTAGACCATTTTACATCAGCATATGGGATCAGAGGATCATTGGACTTTACTAGCCTATTAACCCTACGGTCCTTACAATCCTAGACAAGTTCTTACCCTTATTTACATGATCAGCCCATATTGCCCCTATCCATGAGGGACACAGGTAGAAGTTGTGTGGAGAAATGACGGTCATCCAGCTAATCATACAGATTGCATCTGAAGAGGGCCAATGAGGTGCACTGTTTGCTGTTAAGTTGGAGTCTGTTCCAAAGGTTTGTTAAAGTCTGGTAGACATATCTCCCCCACCAGCATGTATTTGTAATGTCACATACCGACTTAATGTCCTTACAGTGAGTACTCCATGTGCCATTCCACCTACAGATATGCAACATTTCCAATAAAGCAGGGTCAGACATTGCCCTGAATGCAAGACAGAGAACACTTCTGAGTAGTCTATATGACACAGGCTACAATGACAGTTATTTCAGACCATCCTCATAGGACAGGTACTGGAGACTTGAAGTTCCCTTGTGATGAACCTTTATGTTGTGTGCAATAGCCACTGATCCTTGGAAAGGTACATGACAAAATGGCCATTGCACTCATATATTGGCATGCTAAGAGAAGAACACACGGAGATTATAGCTACATCATTTTTGGGTGACAGTGCCCTCAGTTATGGTATAAGCATGAAATAATTCCCTCCTTACCATTGGGAAGACATGGTGATCTATGATAAAGTAGGTGTAAATCTTTGTGGCCAGGCCTGTGTACCCAGGTCTATCCCCCTGAGTATGTTCATTAGGTGTTGCTACTGATGTGCTACTTAGCAGGAACATTGGTGTTACTGATGGAAATGATATTACATTGATATTTGCATGGAGTTTATGGCCATGAGTATGTCAACAAGCATTTGTTCATGAAGAGCTTCTTGTAGGTGATTGACATAAATGGGAGATTGTATGACTGCTCCCAGTTTGTAGGCATTAGCAAACCTTGTCAGCCACAGACATTCACTTTGTGCTTGTACTTTGGTTATATGGATTACAAGCAGTAGAGGACCCAGGACTGAGCCCTCTGATACACCACTGGTTACAGATCAGCTATTGGAGCTGGATTCCCTTATTTTGAGTATGAGTTGTATCAGTGAGCAATTCAGTGCCCCCTCTAATAATACTCTTGATGCTTACTTGGGTGATTTTGTCAATGATACCTGAGTGGGGGATAGTGTCACATGGCTTGGCTATGTCCCGGGGGTTGTATGCAAAGATGTTCCTGCATCCAGGTCCTTCATGACCACCTCATACATGTCTACCAGGTTTAACAGGTATGACCTTCTTTTCAGACATCCAAACAGTGTATGGTCAACTGTGTGTAGATTACATATATGTTTGTTGCTCAGGATCATGACGATTTTCCCCATGGGCTTACAGATATGGCTATTCAGGCTAATAGGTCTATATTTCCTGTGGCCAGTAGATATATCACCTCTAAGCAAGGGGATACCAGTTACTGTTTTTTAGTCAGCTGGGATGCAGCTGGTGGTTACACTATGATTGCAAGGAGTTCCCGATGGTGTTAGTAATCCTCGTGAGATCCCATATAGGATGCAGCCTGGGATGTTAGAAGGTCTAATAGATGCTATGTTTCCTCCTTAGAGAGACCATTTATAACCTGCTCTGTAGATATAGAAGGTATGGGACAGGTCGCAGGGTTGTCATGTGATATGTGTGGTGGAGACAGGGGAATGAAGTTGTCACAGAACCTGTCAGACAACAGGTCAGCTATAACTACATGTGGTATCATTAAGTATGAGTTCACCAGCAATCTGGGCCTTTCCTCTTAGGTTACACATGTAACTACACAATGCCTTATGATCATCCTTTGTGTTCTGCAGAAGCATGATTGCATGTAGTGAGCTTGCATTTGAGTTTCTGAGGTGTCTGTTGTTTGTGAATGTGTCTGGTAAGGAGCTACACACATGCAGGTGTGTGTGATGTTGGTATGGGTGGAATAGGAGATGAGGTGTGCATGTTGCAAACTGCTCATTCTTATATGTACTGACCTGTGTGTGAGACAGCATGGAATCAAGGTATCTAATGTAGTCACATCTCTCACACGTTGTGTTTGTGTGGCATAGTAGAGGGGTGGCGACACTTTCCACATCTCATCAGCAGTCATTGATAATGCCATTAGTAATAGAGTCTTGCTTGTGTGTACGTGACAGCAGGCCATCATTTGGCAGTGGCCTCACAGATGCTGAAATATAACATGTATTCACCTTTAAGTAGTTATCCTAAGGTAAAACAAAACTTGACAGTGTGCCATAACATGGTTGAGTGAGTACAATGCTTTGTCAGGCATGTGGCCCTTGGATTAACCATAATCCTGTTATTAGGCATGGTCACAATAGCATACCTACAAATGTGACAATGTACAACTACAACAAAGTTAAGGTCATGCTGCTACACCCTTGGGGTTGACAGCCTCAAACACACTGTCTGTAGGTACTCCTTGCAGTGAAGATGTGGATGTCTATGCATGCACAGAGACTTTGTTCAAGTCTGCAGTCATTACTTTAGCCTTGCAAGTCTGCAATGCCTGTCAAACAGACAGCAAACTGGATTTTGTGTGACAAGATGTGGGAACACAGACATGTGTTTTGGTTACATAAATGTACAGTATGACATACTTAGGAAATGTGGGAGGTAGATACACTTTGGCCAAAGTTGGACAATCCTCTGCAGTAGGCCTCAGATCCATGTCACATAGATGTCCGCCATTTGGCTGTTGATGGTCAAGCGGCAAGGACATGCTACACCTAAAAAAATCACAATCCCTCTGAGCTATACGCTCTAGGGACCTAAACCTTGTCACCACAATAAACATGACATGATGGAGGGATAGATTCCTGGCCCAGAGACTTCCCATAATCTGGAATAGGCTACCCATCTATGTCAAGCAAAGTTCTTCATTAGCACTCTTCAAGAAAGATCTTGATGAGTGGATGGGAAATAGGAAATACACCTCAGGGATCACTTCTGTGTCTCTGCTTGACAGTGGCACAGGAAAATAACTTTCTTGGGTGGTGTAAGCCAGGGAACCTTGTTGGCTAGGCTTACTTAGGCCCTCAGGCCAATAGCCTAGTACCTTCCTATGAACCTATGAAATTGTAATCTAGCAGCACTGTGGTGCATGTTTGAGTAACCTTGGACATCTATGTAACCATACATTGAGCATTATATTGTGATGCTACAGATGTGCTCTTAATCACCATCTGGTCAGTACCCTAGTGAAATCCTAACAACCCTGGAACACAAGACATAATACATGCAATACTGAAATGATTGCACTGGTTGCTAATCAAAGCATCTACCTGGAAAAGGGTATGTCAAGCCTACAGAGCCTTGAAGGGCATGGGACAACCATGTGGATGGACAAACAGGCTATGGCCTACTTCTCATCTTGAGCTTGGGACTAACATTTTGCTTCTGGTGAGAGAAAAAGGATAGGAGCTTGGTATCACAGGACAGAGTGGTTATGGTGAGATCAGCAGTAGTAGTAGCCAGGCACCAGCAATTCAGGGGGCTCCCCCTTTTCAACATTCTTCACAAGGTAATTGTGTCACTTCAGTAGACACTGCTTGAGTAGTGTTCAACTGCAGAATAACTGTGTAAACACTCCTTCCTTACCTTCACAGGGTGTACGTATTACTTTACCCTCCATTGTTTGCCTGTGCTCTGTACAGACATAGACACCTTGGATTGGAGTTAACTGGAGTACTTAGTTGCACACAGGACAACTACCATGCAGCAACAAGCACTGTCCACAGATGTCTCAGTAGTCTGATATTTAAAGACATGATAAAGTCTATCATGGAAATGATCAGTAACAATGTGGTACACCTACAGAGAGTGGACCAAACCCAGTTTGTTTTGGTCAAGGGCAGATCATACCTACCCTAAGTGGTGCACCTCACTGAGTGTTAAACTATGCAATGGATGATGGGAAAATGACACAATCCACCTGCCATGGCCTGACAAGGCATTTGACAATATTAGGCCATCACGTATTGTTGAAAAACTGTAGAGATTATTTACAAACTTGTATGTCAGCCGGTGAATAGCGAAGTGTCTGACAGTCACTATCCAGGAAGATAGCATTGGGTAGTCCACCACTACAATGAGGCCAGTCACCAGTAGACTTCCCTCACAAATCATACCTGGGAGTTCACCTTCTAGCCATTACTTTCTCTGCAGTCATGGCCACTGTCAGTAACCTCAGACTGACTACATTTGCAGATGACTGCAAATTAGGAGCTGTCATTCAAACCCACACAGAACCAACAGTTATCCCGGATGGGCTGACACATGCATTCAGTTGTTGACAGAACCATTGAAAAATATTAAATGCCAAGGAATGCACAATAGTATCCTTTTTGAAGTCATTCACCCCTTGAAACTATTGCATTGTCCACACACCTCCAACAGTTGACCCATTAGTCAGGGACTTACGGACACAGAGAGTGATCTAGCCTTTGAATTTCACTGATCAGTAAGATATGGGGACTCATTCAATGTTGTACAACCTATAGAGAAAGGTATAGCATATAAGTCACAGAATGACATTGTTACACTGTATTTAGCACTCATCACACCTATCATTGAGTGAAATGCCAGGCTTGGTATGTAACTACACAGGCATATCTGACAACTGTAACAACCACAGAGGTTTCACAGTAAACCGATACATAGTGTACATAACATGTCCTATGCAGACCATGTCAAGGCCAAACTGTGTATAAATGCTTTAGAGAAGAGGTGTATGACTGCCATACAGGGAAGTGTCAGATCCCACTGTGTACCTCCTGCATATCCAAGAAAGAGCTAGCACACGGATTACCTGTTCTACACACCTACACCTTGACTGTGCTATAACTAAGACATGCTGGAGAGACAGGTATGTAACTCAGACAATACATCTTGTATGTAACAGGATCTCCATCCATGTGAAGCACACTTCTGTTGAAATGCACATCATGTGCAAGTTACACAATCGGATGAGGAACAACACAATCATAACTGGTTTAGGACAAATGTCTGTAATGGACACAAGGAAATTGTAGGTGGTTCATCTCACACACTACAGCTTGCAGATGTGTGAGCTCCCAAAACCCTGCTTACACTTATCAAGGGTATCAGACCTTGTCAAACATTAGGGATTGATGACTAAGCTGAAAGTAGCCATTGTTCTTGTTAGCCTGTTATACACATATGAACCTATGGAGCTATGCACCTATACTGCTTTACCTTTCTGGAGACATTTTTCATCTGTGCTGTCATTCCATCCTGTGCTCTGACATTTATGGGTTTCTTGCAGCTGTGTACCCATAGGCGCATCCTACACAATCCTGAAACTGAAACATAAAGAGTTCCATGAGACACCTTTCATTGTGTAATTATACAGCCATTACAACATCATCCAACATAATGTACACAAAATAATGTGGTTTCCTCATTACAAATGGCAGCATACAATATCTATCAGTGACCAGTATAAGTGGTATGTCAAGGGAAACAATGGTTGAAATAAATACATAGTAATTTAGATAGTCATCCTGTGCATCAGACACATAGCTTCATGTTCCTGCATCGTTGACAAGGATGACAGGGATGTGGCACAGGTATGATCAATTGCCCAGGGTGTTGTGTGGGGTTGCAGGAGGCCTAGGCTGATCCAATAGGTTGGCAAGTATGTGTGTGAATCAGGAAGGGAAGCAGGCAAGATGGACCATGGAAGTGTGTTGTGTGTGTCTGTAGGGGACCTGGTTGGTAAGCGGTGTATGAGTGTCTATGTGAACACAGCCAAGCTCAATGCTAGCCCTATTTGTCTCTGTGTTGTACAGCTTTAAACCACACATGGTAGAGCTGACAGTTCACCATCTCTGCCCCTAAACATGGGAACTGTCTCTGCCAGGAGTTGCACTGGCACCTAAATGCCCAAGGTCAGAAGCGGGGCTACCACCTGAGGGTTACTGCTATCAACTGGCAGCATGTCCTCCACAGGAACACCCAGAACTATGATCCCATGGCCTGCCACATGTTGGTGTGGACAGCACACTCCCCTCTAGATCATTGGATGTACTGCCACTTAGGAAGCATGAGTATGCATGGCCACGTGGACTCACAGAAGATGTAGTTGCTGACCTATATCCATGAGGCCAATGCTCAATTCCAACCAGACATTCCATCACAGAAAATACGTGTTCCAAGACAGATAGTGTGTGAGCTGTCTCAGACCAACTTCTTTCCATTGCTTCAGTGAACCAATCCAGGGTATCAGCAAAGCAATGGAGGCAGTCACAGATGTCAGACTGTGCTGCATCCATAACCTTGAGTATTCATCTGGAGCTCCTTTTGGAAGGTGCCTGTGCCTCTATGACAGCCTAAACATAAGCTGAGTGACACATGATGAGACACCTGCAACAGGTGGTGGAAGGACAGCAGGCCTCCTACGAGCACCCTTATCAATCTGCCTATGTGGAACCTCACCAACTCTTTAGCTATGGTCAGTATCAACACTCACTGCAGCCATAGTAGCCACACTTTCCTGTTCAATGTCCCCACCCTCTGAATGTCCACTATCTGTAGCTTCAGGAGACTGGGTATGCATAGGCATGCTGACTGTGTATGGTGATAATGAGGGCAGAAGAGGGATGTAAACCACTGTAACAGATTGAGCCACTGCAACCCCCACCTGTGCCTCACTTTGGCTACCATCATCATTAGAGTCTGAAGATACATTGACATCAGGTTGTGAAGGGGACAGAGATCAACCCCCATGGTCACCTGTGATAAAAAGGGAAAAGCAGTACATTAGCACTTGCACTACTATGCTCTGCAGTAATATGTTGCAATATATGTTAAGCTGTGTGCAAAGCTGTCACTATTACAGATTTGCTTAACCCCCAACCTCATATAGTAGGATATGAGGTCATTATTTTCTAACAAACATCTGTAGTTACTGGTAAATAAAAGCTCTTTACACAAGAATCTCACAAGCAACAATAATGTACACAGTTGACATTTGGAAAACTCTGCACAGTTGATACATATGGCAATCTGTAATGTCCCAACAATACTGTCAAATCTATCAGTGTGGTCACACATATACGGCATAGGTAAGACTCTAAACTGTGTACAGTTGGAAAATATCTGTGCAGTTGGCAATGATGCAGACAGTACATCAATCCATCCAGCAGGACTGGGATGTCACATTAGTGAATACATTGCACTAAATCTACATCTCTAGTGTTATGCTTACTAGGAGCAGGAGCACAGCCTCATCTGATACCTGAGGGTCCTGTGAAAATTTGAGGGAGAAGTAATGTAAACAGGACCACATGTTAAACTATAATAGGGTAATACATCCATATGTCTTACATATACAGTGGCTACTATGTTAATTGATATGTTGGTCACAATCTGAGCATGAGATTCAAACTACAGCTAACCCTTCTCCGAAAAACAACACATGACACCCACCTAAAACTATGTACACCTTGACACACTGAATGCTACAGTATTCCAATGCTTATCCAACTAAGCATACCTGGATACTCCTCTTGCATGGAAATGGTGGCACCTAAATCCACAACATACTATGTGATGGATGCCTGGGAGCTGTCCTGTGTTCCTAGGTTCATCAAGAATTCCTTAGTGGATGACACTGTTTGTTCTGCTGTAGTTCCTCCACCAGTGACACCACGATCCCTGGCCAGTATGCTGCTCTTCTGTGTGTGGCATTGATCATATTGGTGACACAATGTCGCACCTGCTCATATGTCCTGCTCTGGGGACCAATACCATTCACATAGTGGACCAGGTCAGCCCACAGTGCTACCCGCTCTTCCCTGTTTGGCCTCCCTCTGGACAGCAGGAGCTAATGGTGTTGATGCAAGGCCTCCAGGATGATGTCATTTTCAGCATCTGTAAAATGGCCCTGGCATCCGGGATACATATTCCCTGAAAGACAAAAAAATGGAAACACATGTGAGGATCACATATGTGGGAGTACAGTATGCAGACATACAGCAATAATGGATGGGTACCAGTATTCACTGCTTGATTACATATCTCATATTCAATGTTGTGCAAACCTAGTAAGGGTGTGGATGCAACTAGGATAGTACGAATAGTCAACTATTCCTGTTGGTGCCATGACAGATACTGATGTATGATCACACAAATAACACAGGAGTCCATTGTAGTATGGCCCCTAGGGGTAACCCCCCCCCCCTTATAATATATAAAAGCAACAGTGCCAAACAAATAGCCATGTAGTATTACAACCACTATCAAGGGCAATTTCCAGGAGACCGGTGTACTAATTAACAAAAAACATTCTACCCTTACTGTACTGTAGTTCCTCTGTAGATGTAACACATCTGGAGATCAATGACATGTCATCAGTAAAGTTCTAAAAAATGCTTAATGATGTAATCCCCATCTCCCCTAAGCATACTGAAACATATGCATCATGTTGGAAACAAAATAGTTACATACTTGATGCTGTACAATACTCCTCTGTTGAAAGGAAGAGATATATAAATGTTGTGCCGACGAGTTCACCCTGCAAAGAAACTCGCATACACAATGGTTCCGCTAGCTAGCTGTTTCCTTTTTAACATGGTTCTCATTAGCAGGAGATTGCCTCTGAACCAATCTGTGCTTCTGAAATGCTAATTGCAACCAACACAGCTGATTTGCAGTATAATCAGCCAATCCCATGCAACCACTCAACAAAATATAATGCCTCAGTGTAGATTACAACTCCTTTCTCATACATTGGGTTGGAAACTACTGGGGTACAGATACTACTTCATCACAGAGAGAATGTCTGTAGCAGCTACTTTTTACAAAAAAAATGTGTGTGCTACAGGATGAAGCTGAACTGCTGCTGCAGGCCATGGGTGTAGGCAGAGAGGGTGAGGACTTTGCAGGACAAGAAGCTTTAAGAGTAAGTGTGGGACCTGTGGCAGCTTTGTTTTATAGGCAGAGCCAGATTGAGAGTACCCATCTCACTGGAAAGTAAGGTACTGTATGTGTTTAAGGTAAGCATGTTAGCCAATGGTATCAGTAACACAATAGAAATGTAAAATGCTTGGTGTGTCCTAGAAAAAAAGGCAGGGGTACTTTAACCATTATGTCACACAGTTGGACAACTGCCAAGTTACATGTTAAATCATGGTAATCCCCTGTTAAGTTTGTGTTGGCAATCCGTGCATCCAGCACAGCCTCCATATATGTATGTTACTTGTGCAGCTGTGGTTGTCTATGATATCATTAGAAAATCATTGTGGGCTGCAGTCTGATATTACTGGGTCACAGTTTCAGTACACACTTTGACATCCTCTGGGAATTCAGGCTAATGCATGACCTGACATTCTCTGCACTTTCTAGTGTTGTACTAGGACTACTTAAGAGTGATCCTATCTGTAGGTCATTGATCTCTATTATTTAGATGTAGACATTCCAACTGTACTGCTTTGGGTGGAAAAATAGGTGATGAGACAGACATAAATATCACAATTTATAATGTTGATGTCCACATACATGTATTTTCATTGCTAAACACAGCTGTAGTTGAAACCAGGACCATGTGTACCAAAAAGTAATGTTCTCTGTGCATTTTACAGTCTGAGATACAATGTTAATGTTATAGCAGGTATATTTTTCTATGCTGTACATATCATTCCACAGTTATCTGCTGTAACATACAGCACTTACTGCTATTATTATAACCATGGCCTCAAGCTAAATGCCAAAAAGTGTTATTATTATTATTATTATTATTATTATTATTATTATTATTATTATTATTAACAGTTGGCTTTTACTGCTTTGTTGTTCTTGGCACTTGGAACCAATAAATTACTGTTGATTGTTAATGTGGCTCTGGTTTGTCTCAACATAAGTCAGTGGGCAGGTGAACCAAGATGTTTATCACAAGGAATGTTTCTGAGATTTAACAATTTTACACAAACATTGGTATTGTCATGTCTGGACTTCTCTAACAGCTGTTTTGCACTTTGAACTGTACATTCAGCCAAGCCGTTTGACTGTGGGCATTCAGGACTACTCATAATATGAACAAAGTCCTAATCCTCTACACATCTCTTGAATTGATGATTAGTAAACTGTGCATCATTGTCAGAAATAACTCTGTACAGAATACCATGGACAAAAAAATGTCACTTCAACTTAGTAATGACAGTACTGGAAGTTAGGTTGGGAAGTAGGTCAATCTTGAACCATTTTGAATAAGAGTGTACTAACACCAAGTAATGTTGACCATTCCACTCAAAGATATCTGCGGCTAGCGTTGACCCAAGGTAGTTCAGGAATCTGGCTTAACTGAAGTTGTTCTTTCTGTTGATGAGGTTTTGTACTATTACATACTGAACAAGATGAAAGTACATTCTCAATACTTCTTAACATAAAAGGCCAAAATACTAGACTTCTCTCCCTTCTTTTGGTAAAATCAAAGATGGCCACAATGCAAAATCTTAATATACTCTTGTTGCAAGGATTTTGGAACAATCTCCTTAGGACTTTTCATGATGATACTATTGTCTGACAAAATCTCACTTCTGTATGGAAAATAAGGTTGCACTTCCACTGGTAAACAAGATTGCTTTGAAGGCCATCCTCAACTGCTAAAGAGGTTTAACTTCAGGAGAATTAGATCTGAAGCTGTGTACATTCTGAGCTCATCAAGCCTTTTGTGTAAACAAGATTGAAATTGTATTTCTGCAATTTGAGCATCATATGCTGCAGTCTAGTTGGAGCTGTATGCAAAGGCTTTCTCAAAATACTAACAAGAGGTTGGTGGTCAGTTTTGATCTGGACAAGTCAACCATAAATATAATAATGGAACTTTGAACATGCAAACACAATCGACAATAGTTCTTTCTCAATCTGGGTATACTGCATATTGGTCTGGGTAAAGTTCTTGAAGCATAGGTTACTGGTCTACACTCTTAAAGAATGAATGCACCTAGACCAAACTTAGAAGCATCACAGGAAAGAGTAACTGATGTGTGAACATCATAGTAGCTGAGAGTTGGTGGGTTGGCAATTTTCTGTTTCAGGGCATCAAATACTCTTTGGTGTTATTCTGACCATGACCAAATTACATCTTTGCTTGTCAGCTCTCTGAGCAGTGCTGAAAGTTGGCATAAATCTGGAATGAACATGCCTAGATAGTTGACCATACCAAAAAATGTTGCAGGGATTGGACATTGTCTTGAGCTAACATCTCTAGAATTACTGTTTGCTTGGAAGGATCTGGTCTTAAGCCTGAACTGGTAAGCAAGTGAACAGAATAAACAATTTCTTGCAGCCTGAATTTGCACTTCTGAGGATTTTGCTTAAGATTCACTTCATGTGCTCTTTCCAGAACTTTCTTGAGGTTTCTGTCATGTTCAACTTCAGCATTGCCTCCGACTAGAATATCATCTGCTATAATAGTATAGGGATAGCCAGAAAAATATGCTGCATCGCATGCTGAAAGACTTCACTGGCAGAATTTATCGCAAATGGCATTCTCAGAAATCTGTATCTTCCAAATGGTGTACCAAATATGGTTAATAATGATTTTTTTGTCAAGCAAAATTTGCCAAAATGAACTCTTTGCATCTAAGACAGAAAAAAACAGTGGTATTTGGCATGAGGGCATTACATCTTTGACTGCACTCATTGGATGATGAGGTCTTTTTAATGCTTTGTTCAGATCTCTTGGATCAATACAAATTCTGATATCATCTAAGCTTTTCTTATGAGCTTCTACCATGGAGGTTCTTACATAGTACAAATTACTCCTTGCTGTACCATTTTTTCTAGCTCAGCTTTGTCTCTGTTCTGTATAGCTACTGGACCTTTCCGTGCTGTTCTGATAACTAAGCTGACCTCTGGGTCTGACTTCATAGAGTACACAACTGGTAGTTTGCCTAGTTTTCTGGAAAAATATCAGCATACTCAGAAAAAATAGTTTGGGTGAAATGTGAGCTGTTGTCATGCAGGCTTAAATGGTGAACTTCTTTATTAAGTGAAAGCAGTCCCATTTTCACATTGTCTCTGAAGCCTAATAATGACTGCATGTGTCTCTTGACGATGAAAAATTGCATGTCATAGCCATTCACAGCAGAGTAACACGAAAGCACAACTGAGCCTTCCCTTTGAATTTCATCACCATAAGCAACACCCTTTGCACACTTTGTTAATTCAAGTTGTTCTGTAGCTTTTACTCTAGCAAACATTTCTGCTGACATAACATTACACTTTGAACCAGTATCTACTTTGAGCTCTACAGGATTCCCATTAATCCAAACAGTAGAAAAGATTTCATTCTTTGACCACAAATCTACTGCACTGACTGTTTCACCAGGTATGGACACACCATCAACATAAAAAGTAGGGTCACAACTTTCTAATTGATCAACTTGCCTCTTGGAATGCTCTCTTTTAATAAAAGAATGTGCCTTATTTGATTTTCAAAATCTTTTGAAGTTATTCCACTTATTGCAAGAATGACATTGCTGACCAAACGTTAAGCACTTTTCTCTTTTGGGTTCGTGATTTCCACCACAATTATGACAGTTGACTTTGAAGCTAGGTGGGGGCATGTTTTGAATTTGCTGACTCACCATTGTGCTTCACTGAACATGCTCTGGAATGTGATGGAAAGACTTGGGGTTTCCCAGGGACTGTTACAGGACCTGCAGTAGCTGCCATGTGCTTAGGCCTGTTTCTTTTAACTACGTGTTGCATACTATCAACATGAGCTTTGTCACTGTGCCTTCCTAAGCTATTCTTATTTGTAAGCATACTTGTGTGCTTTTCTGTAAGCTCATAGGTTCATAGGCTCATAGGATGATACTAGGCTATTGACCCAGAGGCCCTTATAATCCTAGTCAAAAATTTTGCTCATGTTCCCACAAAGTCAGCACCTGTTTCCCCTGTCCAACAGGGACACAGGTGGGATCCCGGTGAAGTGTTTTCTGCTTCCCATCCAGTCATCCAGGTTCCCCTTAAAGAGGGCTAGAGAGCTACTCTGCTTAACATGGATAATGAGTCTATTCCACAGATGGTGAAGTCTCTGGGACACAAATCTATCCCACCAACAAGTTCTATTAATATCCCAGACCAGGTTCGGCCTTGAGCACGGGTTGCCTGAGTGCATTTCGACTTACTGTTATGCAGCAACTCCATCAAGGCTGGGTCTTTGATGGCCTTGTATGCCAGACACAGGTCACCTCTGAGCAGTCTGTATGAGACTGAGTAGAGGGACAAGGTTTTTAGCCTATCTGTATAAGACAGGTGTTTGAGAATGTGGATGTTCCTGGTCAAGAAACTCTGTGGCCTCTCTAGCTGCTGCATGTGCTTGGTAAGGAACATGCTGAAGGAGGCATTGCACACAATAATGAGTGATAAGGGAGGAGTACAGGGATGTTATCACCTCCTTGTTCCTGGATGAAATACCCTTACGTATGAGGTGAGCCATGTAGAAAGCCTTCCATACAATGGAGACAATGTGGTGGTCAAAAGTTAGGTTACTATCAACCTGGGTACACACATCACTCACGACTGCTTCATACATTGTTATTAATATGATAATTAGTGGGGATGCCATTTTCCCCAAAGGAGATAATTATGAATTTCTTGTCATTCAGTTTGAGGCCATGCTTCTGGCATCAGTCATTAGTTTGAGTAAGGCCCTCTTTGAGGATGCTCACATCACTAAAGGAATTTAAGACAGCAGCCAGCTTGCAGTCATCTCCAAACGTGGTCAGCCACAGAACACTGGTTTTGGCTTGCACCTCAGAAAAGTATATTCCAAGCAGTAGAGGCCCCGCGACTGATCCTTGGGGTTCTCCACTCATTATGGGTATACTACTAGAGGTCACTTCCCCTATTTTGACTGAGTGGGTTTTATCAGTGAGCCAGTTAGCTACCCATCTGGTAAAATAAGGCTTGATGCCTAGCTGGGAGAGTTTATCTATTATGGCCAAGTGGGGAATAGTGTCAAAGGCTTTGGCTTGGTCAAGAAAGGCAGTGTGCACCATCTTCCCCTCATCCATGGCTTTGGTGACTTTCTCAAAGAAGTTGACCAAGTCTAATAGGCATGATCTCCCTTTGACATAGCCAAACTGTGTGGGGTCAAGTATTTGGAGGTTGCCAATTTCCTTGTTTGTACATTCCATGATAATGTGTTCCATGGCCTTGCAGATCAGGCTAGTTATGCTGATGAGCATATAATTCCCTAGGTCAGTGGACAGTTCACATTTGTGTAGAGGGATGACAATGGCTGTCCATTCAGCTAGGATGAAACCAGTGCTAAGGCTTTGTTTGAATAGTGTGCCTAATGGAGCTGAGAGCTCTTGCCTGAATTCATGTAGGATGCAGCCAGGGATGTTGTCAGGTCCCATGGAGAGTGTATTTATTGCATTTGAGAGGGCATTAAAGACCTACTCCCTGGTGATGACGGGATGTGAGCAGATGCTTAGGATGTCCTGGTTTACTGATGGGGGGGAGGCAGGGAGTGAAGTTTTCACTGAACCTATCTGCCAGTATGTTGGCTATATCTATGGCATTTGAGTATGTGTTGTTCTTGACAACTAGTCAGAGCAGATTTGGATGCTACCTTTGAGACTGGAAATGTATGTGAAGAAGGCCTTGTGATTTTCCTTAGTGGATGTCGCCAATTTGGACTGAAAGTTAGCCTTACAGGATTTCACCAATGACCTTATTTGCTAGTTCAGACAAAGGAGACATTGCTTCCAACTTGGCACCTGCAAATTTTTCCTTTTATTATAGAGTTTGTTTATTGCTGCTGTCTAACTGACCAGTTTACTCTTCCTTAAGGAAGATGATTTGGTCCTGTCAGACATTACTGAGTCCATACAGCTATGTAGGTGCTCATATAGTTTTTTGGTGTAGGCTTGGACATTGGTGCTAGTTCCAACTGAAGGGATGGTTGGCTGTGAAGCTGCTTATACCTGCTCTCAGGAGATTGTAGTCAGCTTTGAAAAATATTTTTTTGTTTGCCCCTGACAGGGGGGGTTCAGGGAAATGGTGACTTCGAAAGTGATTGCTTTATGCTTGGTGTGATGCCCCTGCACTGGCCCAGTCATCAAGGAGCCTTACTCCACACCACTAACACAAGTGAGGGACGTGCACATTGGGAGGATGACAAGTACACACACAGTAAAGTACAATTTCCCTTAAGAGCACACATAGATCACAGTCAGTCTGGGGTTGGTTACTCCCTCTCTCTCCAGATGCCCAGTAAGACTTCACACTGGCACAGATATAGGGTTAAGATCCCAGCTGAGTGGTCAAGCCGAAACCTCCAGCACGCTCTCTGTCCAACCAGTGCTTCATGTCCCTGCCCAAGTAGCTGACACATACACACTCACTTTGGGATTTGATTTATATACAAACACACAAACACTCCTGGGGAAGGCTGGCACAGGCTTACTAGCTATGTCCCCTAGTGCCCAGACTATAAGATAATCACTGCCACCAAACACCCTTACTTCCAGCTACTATAAGGCCCTTCCCAAAGGGTGACCAATTCTACTGTGTGATGTCACTATTATCCAAGTGGTAAGTTTGACCAACAGTAAGGCTATTTAAGAGTGGCCTGTACAGTGACACCAAATACATATGCAAGTATTTTAAGAGCTTAAATATCTCTAAACAAACCAGCCACAATTAAGAGGTTTAAATATATTTAATAATAATAAAAACACAAGACAAGTCTCAATAACTCAACACAGTAACAACAGAGTTCAGAATCAAAGGAATATTTTAAAACAACATTGCAAGACAGTCTCAAATGAATACAGAAAACATCTAAACTAATCTTTACTATATTTCTATCTGTCTCTAAGAGTAATCACTATACCTAAATAACCTGCTTACAGAACAAGACAAGTGCTGATGAGAGAATGTTGTCAGATCCAAAGACGAATACAAAATACACAGATTCACTCTCTGAGATAGTTCTTAAATTACTATCAAACATTATGGCTGGGTTATCTCAGATTATATCATTCTTTGTCACCTCTGCCTTCAGTTCCTAGGTTAACAGAAACTTAAAATTAGCACCTCTGTGTCAAAAATACTTATCTCTCAGAAGTTTGACTGGAACTGGAAGTCATAAAACAGTTGAACACTTTTACATTTGACACCTGTAATTATTTCTGTTTCCAGACAATGGAAAGAACTGCTAGCTGTAGACATTGTGTCTCCTAGCTGAGACAAACACCATTGTAAAACTATACACTTATTTTCTTAGTTTGCAAGTTAACTCTGTTCTTTTCCAGTAGTGTACACTGTGGTCACATTCTTAAAACTCAGTACAGAACATACAGTTCAACACACATTTCTGCATCAGTAGTTTAATATACACAAAACATATAGTTTCTTACATTTGTAAGACAAGCATACAAATCATATTACCATTCACAAATTATATAGAATTATTTACACAATTCCAGCTAGCTGGGCTGCCAGCCTTCACAGTTGGATCTTACCAAGGAGGATGACACTGTAGGGGTGCTACAGTGGCTACTCATGTTGGTTAGTACCAGATACAGGATATTTTCACCTCCTATGGGGGTGTCGGCCAGCTGATCAAATGCATTGGTATTGACAAAGTCAAGGAATCTCTGGGCATTCATGTTGGGACTAGAACTGGTCTTCCACTCTATGGTTTGGTAGTTAAAGACACCCAGGATCAGGGGAGAGGGTTGAATCATGATGGATTCAAGTAAGTCCACATAGGTGGAGTGGGCATCCTGAGTCAAGGTTGTTGGTCTGTAACTAGCTATTGTGTTTTGTCAATGATTAACTGCACTTGGAGTGTCTCCTGTGCATCATACCATTTGACCAGCCTGGAGGTGTGTAAGTCCTTGACAATTATTGAAATTCAAACCTCCTTTGGCATTGTAGCCCTCCATTTGAGGTCTGAAAGTATGGTAAGATGAGTAACCTTGTAAGGCTGGGGTGCTCTCTGCAGCTTTGAACCAGGTTTCAGTGATTGCACAAAAGTCAGCATTCTCCAGGGTGAGGAATGCTTGCAATGATGGTAGTTTCATGCTAAGACTCCTAGTGTTTGCAGCATGACCTTCAAATTTCGTTTAGAATAATTTTTCACGTTGGTAATTTTATAAGCATGGCTTTGCCTAAAAAAGGCACTATGGGGAGGCAAGAGCCTTTGCCAGAAGCCTGAAGCCCAGGGGAGACAGATAAAGGCCATCTCTGGCAAATCATTGTGGTCTGTAAATCATGTCCTCCAAGGCTGTCAGGTTCTGGATCCCCTTGGAATATCACCAGAAACTAAGCCAGTTGTTAAAGTCAATTATTTCCTGTTTGTATTGAGGCATTATTCTAGGTGATTGTCGGATGCTGCTTAAGGCTAGGGACATACCCACCTAGGATACATGTTCAGCGAGCTCAATCATGTCTCTCTTCATATAATCCAGAGCGGTATGTCTCGAGTCCTTCAGACTGACATGGACTATGACAGAGTAATAATAGTACCTGTAGTTAAAAGACTTCAATGTGAGTGCAATATGGCAGATTCTAGCACCTGAGAAGTAACTTAATGAGACTTTCACCTTGTGTAGCCTGGTGAGGGGCACATCTGTGTGTCTCATGATATGGTCTCCTATGATTAGTATGCTGGGTTTGTAGCTGGGCCTTAGAGGCTGTGAGACACAGGCATGTGTACTATGTGTGGTGCTTGGTGCTGTGGGTTGTGTTGTGTGTGTGTGTTTTTGCTTCGGTTACTTTTGTTTAGGTATGTTTTTGTTGATAAACTTCCCATATGTAGGAGTGTGTTGTACAGGTGTGGGAGGTGTTAGAGGTGGGGTGTTTGTTGTGTTTTTGCAGACAACTTTCTTAGTGCCAGATGTACTGGCTTGTGATTGAGATAGCAAGAATTCTAGGTTATTAATGTAATTGCATAAGTCACATATTGTGTTCCTTGGAGGTAGTAGTAGAGGGTTGTCTGTGTACATAAGGCAGTTGCTACAATGCCTCAGGATTCCCATATCAACCAGACTAGCAGGAGAAACCATAGGAAATTGTCCTTCCATGGTTGTCTGAATTTGGGGAAGAGAGGTCAGCCAAAGTAGAGTGGGTACTATCTGAGGAGAGTACCTATCGGTGTGAGTAGGGCTGGATAAAATCAGTACAGTAGCTGCAAGTGAGGGTCTCACTTACACAGGAGTGCTGATAAGGGACAAATGCAGATGAGAAGGGTTAGAAAAGCACAGTGGTGGTGCTTGACATGCAATAAGCACAAACCCATGCAAATGCAGTGTTTAAATACCACAGAAACAAAAGTAACATAGAAACACTGGAATTGACCAATCGACCTTTGTCCCTGAGCTCTTAGCTAAACACTCTATGCCAGACCAGTTCCAACCCATTCACTTACTTCGACTAAGTGCAGGCAGACCCTGCTCAACACAAGATGGTGTAGCAGGAACACAGGAATCACACAAACAGATCTGGATATAGCAAAACCTGTAAGCAGACTATGCTAAAGAGATGTAAACCTCTGTTTAGGTTGATTTACAACATGAGAACAGAAACACACTTAAATATAACAGTAGCAAACAAGAACAAACTAATTTAAACAAATTAACAAATTAACCAATTAAAAAACTCAAATTTGAGCCATGTTCCAGCAACCTTTAATCAGATGAGTTCTAACTGCACCCTACTGCCACTAGGGTACAGGGGAACCCTCTGCAAAAAGATGTCCTGGATTAATCCTCAAGTTATACAAACAGAGCTAGATTCAGCAAGTCTGAATCTAGTCTATGCTACAGCAAACAAGGTACAGCAATTTCAGAAAGAGACAGTTCAAATTATCAGGCACAATAAGCCTTCAACTAGCAATTCCCAGCTCAGAAGGGCAGAATCTACCCTCTACACCCACAAGAGTATAGACCACAAAACTTCTTAATGTAAAATAATTGACCTGAAGCCCAAGTGCTTAAACCATAACTAAGACACTTTTAGAATAACAGACAGAATAAGCCTTCAACCAGCAATCCCCAGCTTAGAAGGATGTAAGCTACCTCTCCTGCCACAAGAGTGTAGACCACAAACCTTCCTAATGTAAAAGAACTGGCCAGAACCTCAAGTGCTTAAACCAAAAGGCTTAGACCAACAGTTACAATTTAATCAGGCTACTAACAATGCAGTAATAAATACAGCAGAATAAATGTAATGGAATACTTTTAAGAACAAGCAGCAAAAGCAAAATAAAGTAATAAAGTAAGAAGAAACACAAATACAGTCAAAGCAGATGAATAAAGTGCATTTTATTCTTTATTCTTTCTTTAGCTTAAGTGGGAAGGGAGGAAACACGATAATTCAGCGTTGAGAAACTAAAGGGGTGGGACTTCCCAAATGATCACTCTCTACCCACTAGAATGAGCTGATGTGATGGGACTGGGAGGAATGTCCAAAATGAGATTTACAGTAGGGTCGGGCAGCTCAAAAGCCACTGAATTTAAGAACACAACAAGAAATGGGTGGGTGAGAGGGAGAAAAATGCATCCACAGATCAGCAATATTCAGAGCAAACAGGAGGCGCACAAACACTTCAGCAAAATAAAGATATTTCTAAATATAAGAGCAATGCTGTTTCTCAGCTCCTCCCACTAATTAACTGAAGCTATTCACAGTCTGCAAAGGAATTCTTTGGTAACAGTTTTTAACTGACTCTAACCAAGAACTCAAACCTCCAACAGAACAGAAAACTTAAAGCAAAGCAAATGTAATTCTAGAATAAGATAAAAAATAAAAGTGATCAAACACTAAATGAAGAATTTCAAATCAAAATAAAATGCAGCCACAGATCAACAATATTAAGAGCAAACAGGAGGCACACAAGCACTTCAGCTAAATACAGATATGTCTAAATATAAGAGCAAGGTTGTATATCTGACACATCTCAATGGCCTTATTTAACGTGAAAATTACTATCTCAAAGCAAAATACTTCTATCTGCGTCATTAGTAATACCACACACAAGCCTGTCTCTTATCAATTCATCTCTCAAATCACCAAATCTGCATGTTTTAGCCTTATTTCTCAAATTAGTTATATATGCTGCAAACGTTTCACCAGGCTTTTGATCCCCTGTGTAATATAAGTGCCTTTTCATTGTAATATTTGTTTGGGGGTTACACATTTCTCTAAATTTATGTTTTAAGCACTCTGGGTCTTCCCTTGTTTCAGCCAATGCCACTATATGGTGGTCTTCTCCCTCACCTGCAAATACAGCAGGTGCATACACAAATGAACACTGTCTTTCAATGGCTACTGAACTGGCTAAATTAAGAAGAATAAATGCTTTTGTACATGTGACTTTCTCAGAAAATGCAGGGTATATGCAAATATCATATTCCAGCTCAAACACTCCCCAGTTTTCTGCAATATTGTTATCAAACACAAGCGGCGTGGGACTGTGAAAGCCTTCTGACATGCCAGCAAATTATAGTAAAACACAGCACAAAATGGCACTTGCAATTATGTACTAACATTCACACATACCATTTACTTGTAATAATATTCAGATGCACAATAAGCTCTTCAAAATACTGTACTCTGTGAAATATGCCTTGAAATAAATTTGTTTTGCAAAACAACTGCACTGTAATACTGCACACACTTGCAAACACTTTGCACACCGGATATTTTGAATAGCTTTAGTGAACTAAAACAAAAATAGCACATAGCAGAAAACTACAGTGATTGTTTCCTTGTTTTGTACACTTTATGTTATTTGGATATTGTTTCAAATGTTTTCGTAATTATTTTGAATATTTTTATCAATATGTCACAGTTTCAGACATTTCTTTTAATAAGAAATTTGTTTTGAGCATTCTAAGTGCTTCATTTTATATTTATAGCAAAAGAAACAATTTAAGCAAGCTTTAGTACTTTAGATTTGTTTCTGACTTGTTTTGGGAGTCATTTCAGTAGTAGGGATGATCCAATGCTATATATTCCTCCAACTTTAACCAGTTGCCTCATGGCTGTAATGTTGGATCCCATTCTGACACCATGTCGCTCTTCTTATGTGCTATAAGAAGCTGTTGCCACTTGGTTGTTTGTTTAATTAGCTTGCTGTATACAAATACACCAGAATGGATGGCAGAAACATTAAACTTAAAGGAACTATCTAATTAATTGACCGACTGCATACTTGCATGCTCTCACTCTGGCTGCTCGCACTCTTGCTTGCACATGCTCAATATTTATATGCATGTGCTGACTCACTGGAAAGCTTCTTAAAGTATAATACACATTCTGATCTACACCTGACAGTTCATCACAGGTGATAAAATCACCCCCTCCACTTCCACTCCCAGAGGGGGGCCCGCCCCCAAGCTGGGTACAGAACTATCCAATTTCACAGATAGTGCAGGGGCAGCAGAGGGGGCACCACCAAGCTGCGGACCAGATGTGTTGGGCCCCAGTGCCATAGCCAGGGGAACCAAGATAGGTGGATCACCAGGAACTGGCCTACCTTGTCATGCTGTAGTCAGTTAAATATAAACATAAGGTAACAATAAACATAAACAAACAAATGTTAGTATTAACATAATGGAATATAATATTGATTAATCAAAACACATATAAAGGAATATAATGAAGAACACAACAATAAATAATATAAAGGAACATATTTTAACAGCAAATAAGTACAAAATAAAACATAAGGCCAACATAACAGTTAGTTACAAATAATATTTTAATATCAAATCATAATAATAATTAGCATTAATAAATTAAAGAAGATAAGGGGTGGGGAGAGAGAAAAAAATATCATTAGTAACTCTGCAGGTAATATTACTACATAGACTAATAATACATACTTCTACAGATGTGCAGTTTTATTGGTGAGTACAGTGACTGCAACTCAGTACAGATGATGTTGTACAAATACAACACCCATCCTGTTAGCATTGGACAGTATGAGCCAAGCACTAATAAATGCTGGACACAGCTAGCTTACATCCTTCTAAGTTGGGAACTGCTGACTGAGGGCTCAGTGTCTGTTATTCTAAAAGTGTATTAGTTCTGGTTTAAGCACTTGGGCTTCAGGCCAGTTATTTTACATAAAGAAGGTTCGTGGTCTGCACTCTTGTGGGAGGAGAGGCTGGACTCTGCCCTTCTGAGCTGGGAATTTCTGGTTAAAGGCTTATAGTGCCTGCGTATTTGAACTGTTTCTTACTGAAATTGGTACACCTTGTTTGCTGTAGCATACACTAGATCCAGGCCTGCTGAATCTAGCTTTGTTTGTATGCTTGTTGTTTGTTTGCTTGTTATTTCACTGAAACACTAATTCCACCGAAAACGTGGCTTTTCAGGGCTTATGTGGATCCCTAGTGATATCTGCATTGCTTACTGTACTTATTTCCTTGTTTCACTTGAAAGAAAGTTACTGTTTGTCGTTTTTGCATTTAAGTTACCTGTAACACATTGCATTTAAGTTACCTAACACTTGCTCACTAAGTCAGCACTAAAAAATTAAAAGCACTACACCCTCACAAACTCCCCTTGAGTACCTTGTTTCCCATTGGCCCTTTTTTTTCAATTATAAAGGAATTCCCAATACTATTCTAGCATGTCCAAAGATCAGTTGTCAATCACCTCTCTGGTCCAGCTAGTGAATATGGGAATCTTGAGGCAATGTTACAACTGCCTCAAGTACACAGACAACCCTCTCCTCCTCCCAACAAATTCCAACACATGTGAGAGATGCAACCATATAGCCAAACTGGAGGCTAAGCTCTCTCAACTCAGTACTGGCGTAACCAGTCAGGAGGAGAATAAGACCACACTCACTACAATTTCAGTCTCACATAGACCTACCATGACAGCAAACAAAACACATAAACACACAAAAGCATACTCGGAGGCTCAAAATAAAAATCTGCCTAAGCAGCAGAGACCTCCAAAGCAGACACCCAAGCAACTGCTACCCCAAAACAAAACACATGCAACACATAGCTCACAAAGCCAGTGTGCCAAACAGTCACAGCCCTTAAGGCTAAACAACACACCTGATACACTTGTAATAGGTGACTCTATCGTCAGGCACACTGACATCCCGCTCACCAGGCTGAGCAAGGAGAAGGTCACGGTGAGCTGCCTGTTGGGCACTAGGATCTGCCACATAATACACGCACTCAGGTCACTCCAAGGCAAGTACAAATATGACTCAGTCATTGTCCATGCTGGTGTGAATAACCTGAGACGTACCTCACTGGACTACATGAAAAGAGACATAGAGGAGCTCTCTGAGCATGTAGCCCAGGACGGTATGACCCTGACCTTGAGTAGCATCTTACCCTCACCAAGAATGATGCCACAATACGAAGACAAGATGATCAATTTCAACAACTGGCTTAAGAATTGGTGTCATTCAAAGGGGATCCAATGCCTGTCAGCCTGGGATGACATGCTCGACGAACCACGATGCTTCACTAGGGACGGCTTGCACCTGTCACCCCTGGGCTTTCGGATATTGGCAAAGGCTCTTGCTACCCCCATAGTGCCTTTTTTAGGCAAGACACAAAAGACAAACCCACCTTCATAGGTATCACAAGGGATAAGAAACTAAGAGTAATGCTACTCAACACCAGAAGTCTAAACCTCAAGATGCATGCACTCGAAACTCTCCTTAACATGGAGAACATCGATATCTGTGCAGTAACAGAAACCTGGTTCAAGGCTCCTGAGAGCACCCCAGCACTACCAGGTTATACCTCATACCATGCTTTTTGGCCCCAAAACTTGGACCGAACCACAAAAGGAGGGGGAGTATCAATAGTCGTCAAAGATACCCACACCTCCAGGATGGTGGCATAGCACAAAGCATCAGAGACTATCCATGTGCAACTAACAGTGGGTAAAACTGCCTTCCAGTTTATAGCCTGCTACAGACCACCCTCCCAAACCCAGAAACCCCACTCAGCCTTCCTGAGAACAGTGGAAAATATGAAGGTCTCTCCAAACACCATTGTATTGGGTGACTTCAACTACCCAAACATAGACTGGGAGCATTACTCTAGCTCCAACACCCTAGCCCAAAGGTTCCTAGAATTTATAAACTCAAATGCTATGGAACAACTTGTTACCACTCCCACAAGAGGGGAAAACATACTGGACCTGATCATCACCAACATGGGGACAATATGCTCTAGACCAGAAGTGTATCCCTCACTGGTAAGATCAGACCATAAACTAATCTCACTGGATATTCACATCCTGACCCCACCCCCTGCCCAGAACACCATAGTGAAAAACTTCTCTAAAGCAAATTTCACACTCCTCAAAACTGAGGTGGAATCCTTCAAAGCCTCCGGGCCTGTGGAAAATACGGTCCAGACTACAGAATCCTTTATAAACACATTTTATGAACACCTTCAGGAATGCATGGATCATGCTATCCCAAATAAATCCAAGACCCAATCCTCCAAAAGCAGACATCCTGTCTGGTGGACCCCAGCCATAAACAAACTATACAATAGAAGGAGGAAGGTACTACATGATAGAGCAGAATCCCAAAAAGGGAGGCATCTCTGATCAGTATTAGCAAAAAACTACGGGCACTCATAAAATCATCTAAGGCCAGCTTTGAGAGAAAAATTGCACAGCACACTAAGGATAATCACAAGGCTTTCTTTAGTTATGTTAGGAACCTGGGTGGGAATTCCCAGATATGCTCAGAATTAGTCCAAAATGACAAAAAATACATCGAACCCACAGACATTGACAACATCCTAGCTGACAGGTTCAGCGCAAACCCCCCCCCACCAAAAGGGTGAATATCTATCCCAGCAGAGTGCTGCCCCCCTGACATCTCAGATGCTCAGGTAAGAGCTGCCCTCTCCAAAGCAAAAAACACAGCATCAATGGGACCAGACGATGTCCCGGGCTGCGTCCTACATGAACTCCAAGAAGAGCTAAACCCAAACATAAAACTACTGTTCAATCTCAGCATTACTACAGGATATGTACCCAAAGAGTGGCGTACAGCAACAGTGGTCCCTCTCCACAAAGGTGGTACCTCAACGGATCCTGGAAACTATCACCCCATAAGCCTGACTAGCTTGGTCTGCAAAGCTATGGAAAGGATCATCATGGACCTCATAAATAAAGATATTGGGGACCTACAGACACTGGATCCTACCCAGGTAGGCTTTGTTAAGGGCAGATCCTGCCTCTTAAACCTGGTCAATTTCTTTGAAACAGTCACCAAGGCCATTAACGAGGGGAAGATGGTCCACACAGCCTACCTGGACCTTGCAAAAGCCTTCGATACAATACCCCACTCGGGCATTATAGATAAGCTCACCAGCTTAAATATAAACCCCTATGTCACTAGATGGGTTGCAAACTGGCTCAAGGATAGAACCCACATGGTTAGAATTGCTGGAGCCATGTCAGACTTCAAACCAGTTACAAGTGGCATCCCACAAGGCTCAGTCCTGGGACCTCACTTTTTCGGTATATATTTCTCGGAGGTACAGGCAAACACGGAAGGACTGTGGCTGACCAAGTTCGCAAATGACTGCAAACTGGGTGCCATAATCGACTCTCCAGCTGACACAAGCATCCTCCAAAAAGGCCTCATAGAACAGACAACTGGTGCCAAAGCCATGGCCTCAAGCTAAATGCCAAAAAGTGTATAGTCATCCCCTTTGGCAAAAACAAAGTGCCCACAAATTACCACATAGGTGGTAATCCATTAAGTACAGAAGAAGTAATTAGGGACCTGGGGACCCAAGTTGATAGCATTCTCTCATTTGACAACCATGTGGCCAAAGTGGTTAGAAAAACATTTTATATAGCCCACCTAATCATGAAAGGATTCACATCTAGATCAGGGGAGGCCATCGTGCCTCTTTACTCATCCCTCATCAGGCCCATAATTGAGTACAATGACCCTTTTGGGATGTACCTTACCAGACACCTGCAGCAACTGGAAAGACCCCAAAAGTACCTCACCAAGAGGATCAAAGGGCTCAAACAGATGCCATATGCTGCCCAGTTAAAGAAACTCCAGCTCTACTCAGTGGCATACCACCTGCTCAGAGGCGATCTGTGCCTGACGTATAAAGCCATGTCCAACCCAGAATTAATGGACATGCTGCACCTCAGAAAATCCAAATCCCATCGAGCTACGTGCTCGAGAGACTTGAAACTCAGCACTGAAATAGATAGAACATGCTGGAGAGACAGATTCATAATCCAGAGGCTCCATTCACTCTGGAATAAAATCCCAGTCCAGGTTAGGCAGAGTCCCTGATTGACTCTCTTCAAGAGGAATCTTGATGAGTGGATGGCAGATCGTAGGTTTACCCCAGGTATCACTTCTGTGTCACTGTTAGACAGAGGCACAGTATATTAACCTCGAAAAAGGGCATAGCAAAATTAATTTAAAATGGGTGGCGAAAGCCAAACACACTCTGGCTAGGCTTATAAATGCCCTAGAGCAGATAGCCTAATATGAACCTATAAACCTATGAACCTATGAACAGGCACAACTATGGGGAACTTTTTTACATAGTGAGCTCATACATTACTACCGAGGTGTTCTGAAAGAAATTGCATTCCAAGTAATGTCATGAATCTGCTAATCAAGGGCAATCACATGGGACACTAGTCATTACATTCTTCAAAAGCATGACAATTGAGAGGTATGTTCATGTACACTAAGCACACTAGACAGATGGTTATTTCTAAGCTGACTGCCATGGGATTAGAACCCACAAGCAGTGACTACGGGAGCTGTATGTACTTTATTTCATTATAATGAATTCTCAAAACATCATCTCCTTTAAGACTTTTATTGCAACATTTGTGTGAAATCCTACATTTACACACATGCATAGCTGTGTGAGGTATCACACTAGAAACCTAATGCAGTGAACACATGAATAATGAGCACTTTTGTTGAAAACAGTAGTTTTCAAAGCACCATCTCCTGTAATGATGACTGTCACATGGCATCTGGCAGTTACACACAGCTCAAAATGCACTCACTCGAGGCTCACATTAAAATGGAGAACATTGACATCTGTGCAGTGACAGAGACCTGGTTCAAGGCTCCAGACAGTACCCCTGCATTACCAGGCTATAATTCATACCACACCTTTCGGCAACCTAACCTTGACCGAAACACTAAAGGTGGAGGCGTGTCCATATTCATTAAGGATATCCCCACCTCCAGGCTAGAGATTATCCAAGTGCAACTAACTCTGGACAAGACTTCAATCCAAATTGTAGCTTGCTACAGATCCCCCACCATGCCCCAGGATTCCCACTCCGCATTTCTTGATACACTGGAAAATATTAGGGTACAAACTAACACCCTAATAATGGGCAATTTCAACTACCCCACCATTAACTGAGAAAACTACTCATGTACCAACTCTTGTGCTCAACATTTTCCGGAATTCATAAATTCCAGTGACTTGGATCAACTTATCCACACCCCCACCAGGGACAGCAATATCCTACACCTGGCTATTACCAACATGGGTAACCAGTGCTCCACACCAGAGGTCAATTCCTCATTGGTCAGATCCGACCACAAGCTAATCACCCTAGACATCCACATCCATCCCCCACCCTCCATTAGGGAAACCACCGTAAAAAATTTATCCAAAGCCAACTTCACGCTTCTTAAGACAGAATTGGCAAACCTCACGACACCCATGCTGATGGACAATAGAGGTATGACTGCTGAATCTTACACAAATGCATTTTATAAGCACTTACATGAGTGCATGGATCGTGCAATCCCTAACAGAACTAAGATGCTATCATCCAAATAAAGGAAGCCAATCTGGTGGTCTCCTGCCATAAACAATCTCTACAACAGAAGAAAAGAGTAAAATCCCATGATTGGAGGAACTCCCTGGTCAGCCTCAGTAAGGAGCTGAGATCCCTCATAAAATCCTCCAAAGCTAGTTATGAAAACAAAATCGCCACTGACTCTAAAGAAAACAACAAAGCATTCTATAGCTATGTCAAGAATCTCAATGACAACACTCAGATCTGCTCTGAGTTACAGCACAATGACACTAAATATACAGAACCAACTGATATTGCCAACATCCTGGCAGATAGGTTCAGTGCTAACTTTACCCCTCTCTCATCCCCTAAAGGGCCCATCTTTATACTGGAAGAATGCAAAGTTCCTGTGAGCATGGCTGCATAGGTAAAAAACACACTCTCCAAAGCCAAAAGCCCAGCATCCATGGGACCTGACAATATCACAGACTGCTTTCTGCATGAACTACAGAACGAAATGGCACCCCACCTAAGTACCATGTTCAATCATAGCCTCACCTCAGGCTATGTGCCCACTGAATGGTGCACAGCGATGGTTATCCCACTGCACAAAGGGGGAGCCACCACGGACCCTGGAAACTACCACCCCATTAGCCTGACGAGACTGGTCTGCAAGGCTATGGAATGTATCATCATGGAACTTATAAACAATGACATTGGTAATCTCCAAACTCAGGACCCCACTCAGTTTGGGTTTGTAAAAGGCAAATCATGTCTCCTCAACCTGATAGACTTCTTTGAAGTGGACAACAAAGCCATAGATGAGGGTAAGGTGGCTCACACAGCCTATCTAGATCTCACCAAGGGTTTCAACACCATCCCCCACTCTGGAATTATAGATAAACTCACTAAACTAGGCATAAATCCCTATGTCATAAGATGGGTTGCTAACTGGCTCACTGACAAAACCCACACTGTGAAAGTAGCAGACTCCAAATCCAACTTCAGACCAGTGACAAGTGGAGTACCACAGGGTTCAGTCCTGGGTCCACTCCTGTTTGGTATCTACTTTTCTGAAGTACAGGCTAATACAGAAAGTCTTTGGATAACAAAGTTTGCAGATGGCTGCAAACTAGGAGCCATAATCAAAACTCCAAAAGATGTGGACATCCTAAAAAAGGGCCTCACTGAGACAAATGCCTGATGTCAAAGCCATGGCCTCAAGCTCAATGCCAAAAAGTGCATTGTCATCCCTTTTGGTAAAAACTCTGTACCCATGAACTACCACATAGGTAGTAGTTTACTTAACACAGAAAGTGTGATAAGAGACCTTGGGACACAGGTGGACAGTAGTCTCTCCTTTTATTATCACATCGCCACAGTAGTCAGGAAATCCTTCTATGTGGCACACCTCATCACAAAAGGTTTCTCATCCAGGAAAAAAGAGGTCATTGTTCCCCTCTACTCATCACTCATTAGACCCATTATAGAGTACAACGTCCCTTTTGGTATGTACCTCACAAGACATCTACAACAACTGGAAAGGTCGCAGAAATACCACGCAAAGAGGATTACTGGCCTCAAACAGATGCCCTACACAGACCATCTCAAAAAACTGCAGCTTTACTCCATCGCATATCACCTACACAAAGGCAATATCTGCCTAATGTACAAAGCTATGTCATACCCAGAGCTTTTGGACATGCTCCACTTAAAGAAATCCCAATCCCTCCGAGTTACACGCTCTAGGGACCTAAACCTTGTCACCACAATAAACAGAACATGCTGGAGGGATAGATTCCTGTCCCAGAGACTTCCCATACTCTGGAACAAACTACCTATCTATATCAAACAAAGTTCCTCATTAGCACTCTTCAAGAAAAATCTTGATGATTGGATGGGAGATAGGAAATTCACCCCGGGGATCACTTCTGTGGCTCTGCTCGACGGTGGCACAGGAAAATAATTTTCTTGGGTGGCAAAAGCCAGGGTACCTTTTGGCTAGGCTTATATAGGCCCTAGGGCCAATAGCCTAGTACCTGCCTATGAACCTATGAACCTATGTATGGGTGTGTAGGTCATCTGTTGACCTAACCATATACCCTGTTCATTTACTCATTGCTATGTACAGCATATTTCAGGGAAATTTTCTGAATTGAACATTGACGCTTACTCTGGGGACTGCACTGCATGCATATCTAAATATGATGATGCATAATTTCTTAGCTAATATGTAACAGTTGATTGGTGTCTGATTAGAACACATATGCAGTCAATACAGGAATAATGAAAACTTATTTGCAAAGATTACTTATCAGAGCATAATCCTGTTTTAAACTTTATTGATAATGTTCCTTAAAATCTGGCATTTAGACACATGGATAGCAGTCCAGGACTTTAGTTACCTTACACATATATTGTGCTTATTGACTGGGTGGAATATACACAATTATCTCAGACAACTTGGCCAGAACACAGGCTTGAAACTTACACTGGTTATTGCACTACATTAATTTCAGACATTTGTGGATATAGGCTTTATTCATTTACATTCAACAGTTGATTGGTGTCAGATTAGAACAAACATGCAGAGAATACAGGAATAATAAATACATATTTGAAAAGATTACTTTTCAAAACACATTTCTGATTTAAACTTCATTGATAATTTTACTTAACATCTGTCATTTAGACACATGGATAGCAGTCAGGACTTCAGTTACCTTACCTATATACCATATTCATTGACTGGGTGGAAAATACAGCACTTTTTCAGACATAATGAGCAGTACACAGGCTTGAAACTTATTCTGGGTAATGCTCTACATTTATTTCAGACAGTTTTTGCTGCATTCTTTATTAATTTATATTTAGCATTGACGGGTGTCAGATTAGAACACACATGTAGTGAATACAGGAATGCTGAACACATTTTATTTGAAAACATTACATATCAAAGCATCATCACCCTTTAGAATTTATTTATTGATGTTGCTTCAAGTCTGGCATGTAGACTATGGATAGTTGTGTAAGATGTCTAATAAATAACCCATATGCAGTGAGACATTACTAGACATGTTACATGCCCCAGGTATATAATACCTGACTGTTAAGACTGCAAACTCAATAAATAATTTATTATAAGATTACATTATGCATTGAGTTAATACTTTGATGTTTCCCTACTTACCACACTGTTGCCTCATCATGGCCTGGCACCCTGCATGAGACTGGACATCGTGACCCCACTTTTCTGCAGCTGTTATAAGAGAAGCAAACCATTATGCATACCAGTTTTGCACAGATTCGGCTTGTATATTTCTAAAGTACTGCCAAACATACTTACATATGTGTGAGGTCTGCTCAGCCCGAGCTTCCTGAACCCAGATGTCCAAGGTTCCCCTCTTCCTACCCTTCAGGTCATTATTGTGGTGACAACACTGCTCACCAGTGTGGGGCATACCAGTAGCAGTGGTAAGTTCTCTAGCCAACTGATCCCAGGCTTCAGACTTACACTCTGAGCCCTGGTAATCACCCTGTAGCAGCCAGAGTTCATAGTTCTTAATCAGGAGTCCAACAAAAACTTTGGACTCCTGCACACCCCACTTCTGTGCCTGAAAGCATGCTCCCTCTCCAACACTATCAGGCATATTGATGGCTAAGTGAAGACTCCAATGAATGTTGTGAAATTTCCTCCAATTTGCTTTTATACAGGCTGCATTGCCACTCGTGCATGTCATACTGTAACTTTCAAAAAAGAGCTGTGATGCTTGCATTGCACAAACTCGCACAAACCATTTCAGAGGAGCTGAGCATCACACAAGCTCGTACAAACCATGTTTAAGCATAGCTTAGCAATGCACAAACAATGTAGACCACTGACCATGTTTAAGTGAGGCTTAGCATCATGTAGCTTTTCTAAATTTAACAATTTTTTATTTTAAATTAAACAGATGTTTCAGTCACCTGACACATTTTCACAGCAATACATGCAAAATATATGACTGCTCAGGACTCAGATCTGGGACCTACGACACTGTAGGTCATGACTCAACCTGTCTAGCCATTTGTATAGTACAGGGAAGCACTACATCTTCACATATACTATTAAGATGCCTGTTACCATTGCACAATGAAGCTAAGCACAGAACAACTACAACAATAAAATACATCCGTTTCCTGTTTTTCGATGTCTCACGGCATTGCTAAGCACTGCGCCACTCTGCAAAAATAGGGAGAGCAAAAAAAAAACAAACAAAAAAAGTTACAGTTGATTGCATCTAGTTTCTATTTTTAGATATATACCAGATATCTGCTGTAGATGTATAAGGGCAGCTCGGCATCGGTAAGCACTGCACAAACATGGAGAGACCAAAAAAAAAAAAAAAAATACAATTGATTACATCCTGTTTCTATTTTTAGATATATACTAGATGTCTGCTGTATATGTATAAGCCCAGCTCACCATTGCTAAGCACCAAGCCGCACAGCACAAACATCACATAAAATAATACAAAAAAATTGTCCTATGCTTACCACCTGCCCAGACATTTTCTGGACAGTCCACAAGTAAGGGACAGCCTCTACAGTATTCCTTGCATGGATTCAATAGTCATGTTACTGTGATCTCCCTCAGCAGTGAGCCGTAATTTATATGTAAGGCATGCTGCAAAAGAGGAACCATGGCCATGTATACAGATACATTCTATGTAGGGTCTACATGGAGCCTACATGGATTTTATTGAATCCTGATGATAGTGTAGCCTCTACACCATTGTTAGGTGCTAATGGCTTGCAAATGTGAATGATTATTCTGACTGAAGCAAAACACAATAATTTACAGACACCCTTCCTTGACATGGTGTGCCAAAGAGGCTACACTTACAAAGTGTGGAAGTAAATGCAGTGAGCTTTTAAACAAAACCAAACACCCCACATGTATATTTCTTTGGCATAATAGAACAGTTTCCTGCCTTTGCTGAAAACAGTTGTTCACTGTCATGTATTTGTATCACACCTTGAAAGAAAAATGAGAGGATATGCACTAGAGATTGCATGTCTGGTAGTAAAGCAAAGACAAGGGAATGATTCCCAGAAGACAAAGAGAAGGCAGAACTACAATTTTGCAAACTTATTCATAAATATTGTGTGATCGCTCATTCTACTAAATATGTTATCTTCACAAGTATAATAAACTGAGAATGGAAAACTTATGAACCATTTAATATTGGACATGAAATAGGAATTGCTTGTATGCACATTATTTCATTGCAATTGCAAAGCTGTGTTTGTGGCAAACAAGATAACCAACTACAACTCTGTTGTCTAAGTGTAGTAGTCAGATGGCTCAAATCCCGAGTTGCCTATTTTTTTAACCTTGTTTTCCTTTTTTCATTTTTTTCTTCTCTGTTGCCTTTACCATGTGCGCAGTGTGTGGCATAGTGCAAATAGCAAAAACGTGATTCACTGCTTAAGGAAAAAGAGAACAATGTAATTTCAGTCACCTTATAGGATGCAAACATGCTTAACAACATTGCATGGCAGTCAGTACCATGGATGGTAATAATTGTAGAAGTATCACCTGTTAGATGACTGTCTTTGTGGTGCAAGGTGTAACTTTAGTGAATTTAAAAAGAGAGATCAGAGGTAAAGTAGGGTTAGAGTCCCACAGTAAATATTTTAGTGCAGGGGGTCATAATGAGTAATACACAACTAATACATGTTTGCTATTGCCTTTTCCATGTGCAAAAAACAAAAGTCAAGCGCACTCTGGGACTGGAAACAACACTCTCTAAATAAAACAAAGGAGAATCCAGCCAATAGTATACAGTGGATATAAAAAGTTTACACACCCCTATTAAAATGACATGTTTTTGTGATATAAAAAAATGAGACCACAATAAATCATTTCAAAACTTTTCCCACCTTTAATGTGATCTATAACCTGTACAATTCAATTGAAAAACAAACAAATCTGTTAGGGGAAAAATATAAAAAATAAAAAACATACAATACGCTGGTTGCATGTGTGCACACCCTTAAACTAATACTTTGTTGTGTGTGCACACCCTTAAACTAATACTTTGTTGAAGCAACTTTTGATTTAATTGCAGCATTCAGTCTTCTTGGGTAGGAGTCTATCAGCATGGCACATCTTGACTTGACAATATTTGTCCAGTCTTCCTTGCAAAAGCATTCCAAATCTGTCAGATTGTGAGAGCATCTCTTTTGCACAGCCATCTTCAGGTCACTCCACAGATTTTCTATTGGATTTAGGTCTGGGCTCTGGCTGGGCCATTCCAAAACTTTAATTTTCTTCCAGTGAAGCCAGTCTTTTGTTGATCTGGATGTATGTGTGGGGTCATTGTCGCATTGAAAGGTGGAATTCCTCTTCATCTTCAACCTTCTAGCAGATGCCTGAAGGTTTTGGGTCAAAAGTGACTGGTATTTGGGGACTGTTCATAATTCCCTCCACCTTGACTAAAGCCCCAGTTCCAGATGAAGAAAAGCAACTGCAAAGTATGATACTGCCACCACCATGCTTCACTGTGGGAATGTTGTTCTTTTGGTGATCTGAAGTATTGTTTTTGCACCAAACGTACCTTTTAGAATTGTGGCCAAAAAGTTCAGCCTTGGTCTCATCAGACCATAACACATTTTTCCACATGCTTTTGGGAGTTTTGATGTATTGTTTGGCAAATTTTGGATGGACCTGGATGTTTTTTCTGTGTGAGAAAAGGCTTCCATCTTCCAACCCTACCCCATAGTCCAGACAAATGGAGAATACAGGAGATTGTTGCCACATTTAGTACACAACCAGTACTTGCTAGAAATTCCTGCAGCTCCTTCATTGTTGCTGTAGATCTCTTGGCAGCCTCCCTGACCAGTTTTCATCTTGTCTTTTAATAAATTTTGGAGGGACATCCAGTTCTTTGCAATGTCACTGTTGTCATATATTTTCTCCACTTTTTTATGCTGTCTTCACTGTGTTCCATGGTATATCCAATGCTGTAGAATTTATTTTGTACCCTTCTCCTGACTGATACCTTTCAACAGTTATATCTCTTTGATGCTTTGTAAACTCTCTGCAAGCCATGGCTTTTGCTGTAGCAGGCAACTGAGTAAATGTCAGGAAAATCCTACTAGGACAGCTGAACTTTATTTGGAGTTAATCAGAGTATCTTTAATTGATGGCAGGTGTGTATCCAAGAAGACTGAATGCTGTAATTAAATCAAAAGGTGCTTCAACAAAGTATCACTTTAAGGGTGTGCAGACACAACACAGTATTAGTTTAAGGGTGTGCACACTTATGCAACCAGTGTATTGTGCGTTTTTTATTATTTATATTTTTACCCTAACAGATTTGTTAGTTTTTCAATTGAATTGTACATGTTATAGGTCACATTAAAGGTGATTTATTGTGGTTTCATTTTTTATATATCACAAAAACCTGGCATTTTAACAGGGGTGTGTAAACTTTTTATATCCACTGTAAATAACAAATAAAACTGTGTTCATTTGGACCTTCAACTGACTGGATTATTGTTTTCCATGTGCATGTTGCCTAGCTGCGCACAAACAAGGTTCACCATTTAAGGAAAAAAGTGAAACATTTAATTTGATTCACCTTCCTCCATGCAAACAGGCATAGTGCCGATGCAAAGCCATCAGCACTTTGAATGGTACTGAGCATGGAAAATACCAATATGATCTAGTTTTCCCTGTGGCACCAGGTAAAAGTGCAGTGGGTTTGTGGTCAGAACACAAGTAAACCAGGATTCAAATTCTACTAACTCTACTTTTCCATTAGGGTGTCTCACTATCATTGCTCCCAAACCATTGATTATAAAGGTAATACTACATAACAATAGCTATGTATAGCAGGTTGATTGAGAGAAAGGTATCATTATTGTTTGCATATGCATACTTTTGTAGGTATCATATATAAATAATGACTGGCATATGAACTCTAGTTTATTATGTGTGTAACTGGTTTAGCAGGACAATGCTCATTATGTAATAAAGTATGCAGTTGCATATCTCTGATTATCACAGTAGTTTACTGACAATCATCTAGAGCTCTCCAATAACCCCATTTATAACTGTAAACCAGAAGGTAGTGTGAGGTATGCATCATAAATCCAAACTCTGTTCCTAATGTCATGCAAGTTTATTCATTTCCAATAGTTATTGTCAGGGATCTACTTCAGAAGCTCGAAGTTTCAAAACATTGAACTTCAAATGTCTGAGACCATAAGCTTGAAGTTTTGTCAACCCCAATCAGGTCAGTTACTGTATGTCTCTATTTACCCACAGTTTGGCAATGAGCACCAGTAGACACTGCTACTTCAAAAGTTCAAGTTGAATTCCTGAAATTCAAATCATGCATATATTAATCCTTTGCCTTCCTCCACACAAATCAGCTTGTCAGTGATGCACTTTATGAAGAGCTGAATAGCATGTTTAACTCTGGATAGTGGACTCTAATCCCCCAATACTTGGAAATGCACACCTAAAACCAAGAAAAGAGCAATGACATGTGTGCTTGACTGAAAACATATTTTCTGATATTTGAGTGTGCCCTGCAGCAATGAACTTGTAAACAATATATAAATACTTGAGCTATTGCCAAACAGACTCCAGAATTACATAGCCTAACTGCATTGCTACATTTAGTATGGGCTTATAGTGATATTAGGCACTGGTCATGCATGATCTTATGCATGATCTTATCCCACTGATAATGTCAATAACTTGTAATAATATGGGCATACCTACATCTGAATATGAAGGCATATAACTTCATCATTGCATTACAGGTGTTTCCCAAGTATGCCAAGCATGAGTGTGAGTCTATGTGTATGTGTGTGTGTGTGTGTGTGTGTGTGTGTGTGTGTGTGTGTGTGTGTGTGTGTGTGTGATTGTGAGCACGAGTCCAGGTCCTGCTGCTTCCTACTCCAGTAGCATTCAGAGGATACTTTTATACTGCTACATTACTCCAGAGCAACTTCATACTGCATTTCCAACACCCTCTTCTCAGCATACACTGATGATATTATCCTCTATAAATTGCGCACTGGTAGTGTTAAAGTCAGACTTCTCTACTGGTGTGAGTGTTAAGCACTGTGTTCTCTAGCTTGCATAATCTACATAGATAGACAGGGGTTCTTATCTCACAGCAGTTTGCTTGTATGTATGCACACAGTTGAATGACCATGAGTCTTGGTCCTGCTGCCCTTGCTCAAGCATTATTCAGTAGATACATTCTGCAGCACTACATGACTCCACAGCAATTTCATACAGTCCTCCCAACATCTTCTTCTCAGCATACACTGATGATATCATCAATTTTACACCAGGATATGAATCCACAGCTACGTCACACCCCTGTCCCAACATCATCTTCTGACCATACAATGATGATGTCATCAATTATGAAGTGCAATCTGGATGACAGTGTTAAAATGCACTCTGAGAGTGCTAAAATCAAACTTATGTGTTGGCGCTAGCATCAAGTGCTGTGTTATCTAGCTATATTGATAGGGGTTTAATCTCGCAGCAGTCAATGTGTGTATGTCTTCATTCAACTCTTAGTGTAGAGTCAGTTTTACATGAGGATATAAGTCAATAGCTATGTCAGGCATTCCTTCCAACATCTTCTTCTCAGCATACACTGATGATATCATCCTCTATACAGTGCACTTTGACAATATTAAAGTCAGACTTTTGTGGTGGTTCTAGCATTAAATGTGTTTTCTATCTTCTGTAACACAATAGATAGGGGTTCTAACCTCACAGCAGTCAACTTCAGTGTACATGTATGTGTGCCTGTCTTCATTCATCTATCAGACTGGAATCAATTTTACACCAGGATATGAATCCACAGCTACGTCACACCCCTGTCCCAACATCATCTTCTGACCATACAATGATAATGTCATCAATTATGAAGTGCAATCTGGATGACAGTGTTAAAATGCACTCTGAGAGTGCTAAAATCAAACTTATGTGTTGGCGCTAGCATCAAGTGCTGTGTTATCTAGCTATATTGATAGGGGTTTAATCTCACAGCAGTTAATGTGTGTATGTCTTCATTCAACTCTTAGTGTAGAGTCAGTTTTACATGAGGATATAAGTCAATAGCTACGTCAGGCATTCCTTCCAACATCTTCTTTTCAGCATACAATGATGATATCATCCTCTATAAAGTGCAATCTGACCATGTTAAAGTCAGACATCTATGGCTGTGCTAGTCATACACTGTATGGAATCCAGCTAATATACCTAAAATGGTTTGGTGCTCAAATCTGACATCAGTCAATTGATGTGTTTGTGGGTTGGTGATTTAAATCTCTTCTCATTTTGTTCCCAGTCAGGAGAACATTTTATATAGCCCCCTGAATCCAACTTTCATTTTCTCCCGATGTCCATATAACATCTTTTCTGTGGAACACTGAGGATGTCATCATCTCAAATATACATACACATATTATGAAGCAGAGCCCCTCTATGACCCCCTGCAAGCCATCTCCAGACCACTGGATGTGTGATTGCTAATTCACTTATGGGGTGGGGTGGTGCCCATGACCCATATGGACTGATGCTGTCTGCAATATAATCAAACACATATGCACTTTCCCCTACTATCTTCCCTCACATAGATATAGCAGTTTGGGTTTAAATTGTATAATAATGACTAAGATTGTATGGGTCATGTCTGTTAGCCTAGTAATGTCCTATGATCCTTTGAATATTGCACATGACGTGTCCTATGTTGTCACATGGATGTACTGTAGCCCTACAACTGTGTGTTCCAATCTACAATTTGAGCTATTGTATCAATGCCTGGTGCAGCCATTTGGTTACGTTTGTTCTAAAACAGCTGTGGTAATCTGTCTCCTGAGGAGTGAGGATATCGGATGATGCTATGTATGTTGTTGCCTTACATGTGTTCTGATAGTGGAGTATATCCATATTCTGCACAGTTCTCATTCAACCATCACATTGACAGCTGCAGTATGGCACACATGTACATGTGTATACCTAGCATCTGGAAGTGTTATCTGACATAAAGCAATATTATGTCATAGTAATTACATGGCACATACTCCTGGGTTAATCAACATGTTGTAATGTTGTTATATACACTAACATATGGCATTCTAAGATTCACTTGCAACCTTGGGAAATTCATAGAATGCACAATTGTGTTGCTTTTCAGAAGGATTATACAGGTGTTCCCCAGCCGTATTGTGGGTCTGTCAGCATTTGTGCCATTAATTGTTCTGCATGAACTGCATCTACTTCAGTTGTAATCTATCCATATATGGCATCAGAGCCCTCAAGCACACATTTCCACTGATAAACATATAGGCATATGATGTACACCTGATGTGGTGACATGAAATAGGTAGAGTTGCATGATTGTGTTGACAATTCCACTGTGTTGCATTTGATTCATACCCAAGGCTTAATTTGGAGGTGATATACAGCTTGGAGTCCAATTGTAGCATAGGTATAGCTATAGTGTGATTGTACTGTGTCACAGATGTACCACAACATCATATCAGTGTGTTGCCAATTAATAGTTTGCTTGAACACATATGGATGTGTGTTTGGATTTCATGGCAGTATACCATTTTCTCTGGTAATAACAGGAGGGCACTGATTATGTGGCACATGTACTGAGGTTTAACATGTACTTATCTATGTGGCTCCATATATTGTTTGGTGTGTGTAGAATAATACAGTGACAGCTTGCTCAATCATTGACACTTGACTTTGCAGTGCTGTAGTTTCTGTGCACATGAACATAACATAGCATTCATTATAATGGATCACTTCTTAATTCACACATCAATTGCAGATGCTTCAGACAATATCCACTGTTATTATATGTGGCAGAAGCATGCAAATACTCAGTTGTGTGGCGGGAATCCACTCATAACCATATGGTGTTATACGTGTTGTTATCCATATGGCCACTACCTATGTCAGGCAGGGATGTTTTAGTCAAGTGTATCAGATTTGGCACAGTATGCTCTTACACATCTGGTAAGCCATATAGAACTATTCTCTGAGATGCCTACTCATTAGGCTTTGACAGTGCAAGTTTCCCTTAAAGGTGTTCTACTACGTACATGTGTGTTATGACTTTCTGTGCTGCACCCAGTAAATATACAGCTCAGTGACAGTATTGACAGCATGGGTTTGATTCTTGTATGGGACATTGTGGCTTATGTGTCATACAAACCTATCAACTAGCTATGACTGCCACTGCCGTCAACTCCAAGTTTAACACTGACTCTCATAACCCCTCCAAAAATTGGTCACTTTTGTGGAAGGGCTGTTGAATTCCCTTTATAAAATGCTGATAATCATTACAGTTCTACACATCTGTTACTGCAGAACATGTATAATAACTTGTCGTCACATATTCTGAAAATGCCACACATTAATGATCATAATATTTTAAACGTGTCCATGATTTTGCCTGTTTATTTTTACATTTGTCCAGGAGTCTGTTGCTATTTGTTCCTGAATGGAGAGCTATAATGACATGTCAGTCATATTAAAGCAAGTCATTTTGGAAATCTTCAAAGAATGTATGTTCCTCTTATTGTATACACCATCCCTGCTAAATGTCCTCTCCAGTGAGCATGTCATTGATGTTTAAATCAAAACTATTTACCTCCACTGACATATAACCTTGTGTCACATAGATACTAACATGTGTGTTTATATCATAATATATTTGCAAATGAGGTATAAACAGCAGTATGTATTGTGCTATCTAGATATGTGCATAATGTCATACTACTGACTTGTCTTGGAAGTGTACATACATTGACATATCCTATCTTGAGGCAAAACCAAAAATAATCGAATGACAAGCACGGCTGTAATACTGACAACATATTTATTAAACAATGTAATAAAACAGGAATCGTAAGAGCTTTCATGTGGAACATTCACCCTTCCACATACATACAATGAGAAAACACTTCAGTTCACTATTTAAAAAAACCTAACAACCAATCTACATCGTGTTAATCAAACATTCAAATTACCCTCAATTGACCCTTCCGTGCAACAAAAATTACAATGGAAATAACAAAGCAGGAAGTTGAGTGTGTAAAAAATACCTCAACTTAGTAAAACTGATAAATACATACAATATATAAATATGCAGCCTTCATTTCAAGACATTAAAATAATAAAAATTATACAAACTAAATAAAAATACAGACAAGCGTTTCTTTGAAATGCGATGTCATCTTTACAGTAATCATAAAAATACATATGTCTAAAAACAACTATAAACTCTTCTAAATATGCCTTTCAAAAACTATTCAAGCAGAAAAGAAAGTAACTCTTACACCATTGTACATTCTCTAACTACACCTAACAACTAAAAAACAATAATCAAAGAATAACAAAAAATATGTACAAAATAAAAGGGGGGAATATATCAAATCACCAACCAAGATCTACCACATGGCAGCCTATAACATGCTACCTTACTCAATAAGAACAAATCTACATCAAAATCAATGTAACAGCTTCCTATCTCTCAAAAACAGCTTCAGAGACGTGTCTATATTGCAAGATCAAAACTTCAGATAATTGAATAACATTTCCCTTGGCCGTTATGCAGATTATGCCCTTTTCTCCAATGTGGAGTGATCTCAGAGTTGGTATCTAGTTAGGGGTGTGTGGTGGGCACAGCCCCCCACATTGGTGGGTGTTGATTTGGGTTTAAAAGTTTTTTTTTTTCATGCGGCCAAGGGAAATGTTTCCCTGCATTAAATCAGTTGTTCGCGGTTTTTGGCTTTCAGTATTACAAGATCAATCTTTAGTTATGCGATTAACTAAAGTTTTGATCTTGTAATATAGACCCTTCAAAGACACTACTTCATTGGGACCATATTGTTTGTCTGCTTGCAGCAATACTATCCATCTCTGCTCAGCCATTTCCAAGTCATTCCTACTATTCCCTAATCTATTGCTTATCCCCAGCAGATTTTGAGAGATACTTTGTATATGTTTTTTTCTTATTCTTTGATTATTGTTTTTTATTTGTTAGGTGTAGTTAGTGAACATATGTTATAAGAGTTAGTTTAGTAGGAAACACTATTTTTTGTGATAATATAGCACGTTTCATATTTTTTGAGCTTGGACAGTGTATTTGTTTTTCTGTTGAGTTAGTTCTTGCCATCCCTAGTGACGGATTGTTTTTTCCATTGCTAGGTACTGGTAGTGGATATGTTTTTTCATGTGAGAGTTCACTCAAAGAGGAATACATGTCTCCATGAATAAACAAGGTGCTTTTATTCACTGTTCATGTGCTTAGTTCAATGTGTTCAGCATCTTTTCTGTTTTAATAGTTTTTTGAAATGAATATTTAGAAGTGTTTATAGTTGTTTTTAGACATATGTATTTTTATGATTATCGTAAAGATGATATCACATTTCAAAGAAATGCTGGTTTGTATTTTTATTTAGTTTGTATAATTTTTATTATTCTTATATCTTGAAATGAAGGCTGCATATTTATATATTGTATGTATTTATCAGTTTTACTAAGTGGAGGTATTTTTACACACTTGGCTTCTTGTTTTATTTCCATTATAATTTTTGTTGCACGGAAGGGTCAATTGAGAATATGTTGAATGTGTAATTAACACTTGATGTAGATTGCTTGTTATGTTTTTTAAATAATGAACTGAAGTGTTGTCTCATTGTATGTCTGGGGAAGAGTGGATGCTCTACAGGAAAGCACTTACTATTCCTATTTTATTATATTGTTTAATAAATATTTTGTCAGTATTACAGCCATGCTTGTCGCTCGCTTCTTTTTTGTTTTGCTACATATCTTTGGGTTGTGAGTCGGACTTTGCCTTTGCAGGAACTTATTGATTTTTTTATATCCTATCTTGAGGACATTTCCATATTTACCATGCCATCTTCCTCTTTATTTATTCCTAACATACATGTCTGTACACATTTTCTTCAGCACATTGCCCTGTGAACCTTTCCTTATAGTTGCCCTTGCGGTTTACCCTCTCATTCCATTATTTCTTTCTGCAAATAATATTTTAGTGTACATTGTACTCAGTAAATTTTTCCTTACAGTGTTGCTACTGTTGTTATTGCAGTATTTTCAACCTTGTTAGCCAATGTAGCTGTCTGAGTGAATTTTGTGGAGTAGGGGAGTAGGCAAGCTTAAATCCTTCTTCTTTCTGTGCTTGTGCTGTTCTGCACAGTTTTCTCGACAGCAACACTGTTGCTGGCCATGAAACCTTGTTTATATTTGTGTACATGTGTTGAGCAGCATGAAAATGCGCTTGGCACTGCTGCTCATCATGCTAGCATGTAAACTCCATGTACGCTTTGTGTGAATCCTACATGGAGTTCATTGTATCTACTAGGACTGTCTTTTAGCAAGTGAAAACTTGTCTTAAGAAATTCTATCATTATTTGTACTTCTTGCATAAAACAATAGCCAATGTAGTCAACTACTAATGTGTTCCCACACTATAAAGGACAGTAATTACTGTGACACAGCAAAAAAAGATGGCCCATTGCTTTACTTCAGCTTTTCTCCGAACTGCAAAAAATTGTATCTGTTTGCTGCCTGAACCCTGTCTGCCTACTTATAGGCTCTTATCATTAGTCCAGACCATATTATTTATTTTATTTATGTATTTAATTATTTATTTATTTATTTATGTATTTCCATTTGTTTACTAGGATAGTCTGGTAGGGCAATTCAAGAATGTTGTATGGTAGAAATTAGTACATTCATGTAATACATACTGAAAAATAGTAATACATCTTAAAATAGACAACATACAGCACACATTAGAAATTGGACAATATAATAAAACAAAGAAACAAGATGTCCATTGGAAAGTAAAACATATTTTTAAACCTGCTGTACATACCAGTATTTTATACCTGCTGTTAAATACCTTTACATTTAAACCTGCTGTTACATACCAGTATTTTTATACCTGCTGTTAAATACCTTTAAACCTGGCCGCTCCCCTCGCCCTCGCTACACGCACCAAGCTCCGGCCCCCTCCTGCCCCCTTTCCTCCTCCTCCCTCCCCAGTACTCACCAACTTGCAGCAAGGTAGTTCCCACAGCCACAGCTAACTACCTACCCCCACCAACATGGAATAAATCACTATTAGTATGTTCTCCCTCACAACAATACTACTTACCTTTATCTTATCTGGTAACTAGATATGATACCATGACTCCTCCAATTCATTCAACCCTCCTCATCCCCTGCTATTAATGTGTGCTCCAACAATATCCACCCTTCTGAACACTGCACCTAAGTCCACGTGCAGCCCTACCTAACCTAAGAAGTATTAATAACAAACAACACACACAGCTTGCATGCTCTACTTGCACCCCTACCCCCTGACATCATGTCTCTCAGAAACTTGGCTCAAACCTAGCACTAAGGATGAGGGCTAACTAATGATTTCTAAAACTAAAAAAAACAGAGAGAGGCCTGGAAACAAATGGAGAAAGACCAAAACCCCCTCTAGATCGCATCAAGTTTCTTCAGCTTAGAAACTCAACCAAAGACAAATATCATCCCAAAAAAAAAATGTAAGTTTTCAATCACCTCCTCCCTCCAGGCAAAATCCACTACCCCACACCAGAATCACTCATGGACAAAAAATCCCAGTGAAATAGCTAACACCTTTAATTCCTTTAGATCTACCTACTTAATCTTACAAAAAAAAAATTGCTCCTATTCTACCCTCTCCAGCGACTTCTTATGGCATGTGGAACCTCCCCATACCCCCACCTCAACCTTCATTGTGTCCTTTGATTTAAATATCGAATCTCTTGATAAACTGTGACTTCATAATGATGACATTAATATTCACACAAAAAAGATGAGATTATACATAATCATAGTAATAAATTGTATGCACAGGAAAGTAAGAATAGTAATATTTATAGCAGACTATATCTGAGGCTTCTGATGTCTGTGGGTCAAACATTGGGACTGTTACAGTGGCAGAGTTTATTGCTCAATAGATGACCTTTTTTATTGTTGGAAACTGCTAATTTGTCTTAAGACTTTTCGGACAGAGTTGTATAGTTTAGCAACATATGGGGAGAAAAGAGTACCTCCATGTGCATTGTGTGTTTCTTCCATGCAGACTATGTATTTGTCTTTAGAACTAAAGGGTCTTGGAGGAATAACCTAAGTAGGATAGATAAGGAAGAGCATGTTTCTGCTTTAAAACATTTAAATTACATACATATATATTAAAAAATAGACATATTCACATTCATATTTATATTTATATTTATATCAATATTTATATCAGTACCTTCACTTTTACCATTTTTTACATCTTTGGAGTATTTTTAAGTAATATTTGATTCTGTTTCATGTAACCTTTCAACAAAGGAATAACTCTGTTGAGTTTTAAACAATGTGTGACTTAACCATTTCAGGTATTCTTGTACTTAAATCATTTCAATTGATTTAAACTGTTTCACCAAAATTTTAAATTGTTTAATTGAATTATTGAATGGGAAAAGTTTTTGGGTACACACCTATATATAAAGCTTTTTGTACTAGTGGGATTTTATCTGATGAAGTTTGCCTACTTGCAGACGAAAGCGCTCATTTTGTATTATTGGATCTGTTGTTTTTGACTTCATTAAAGGACTTGGCTCCAACCAGTGGAACAGTGATTTTTTCTAGAGTTGTATAGTTTAGCAACATATGAGGATAAAAGAGTACCTCCATGTGCATTGTGTGTTTCTTCCATGCAGACTATGTATTTGTCTTTAGAACTAAAGGGTCTTGGAGGAATAACCTAAGTAGGATAGATAAGGAAGAGCATTTTTCTGCTTGATATGGGATTTTGTATATCATTTTTGGTTGACTACATTTTCAGAGATTGGGAAACTCCATCCTGTGGAGCTTTTGGAGAGGTATGTAATGTTGAATACTATTGGGAAGGTTGGTAGTAAACTTAGTAACTAGACTATAGCACTGTTCTAACTTACTTAGTAAGTTAATATTAAAGTTAGTTAATGCTGTGGATGGATAAAGGGAGGCTTGAGAGCAGGAATGCAGAAACACTGGTTAGACGGACTTTTTGCCAAGCACTGAGATCTTCATAAAAGACTTATCATTCTTTTTTCTAATTCCTTTCAGACAGCTTAGCAGCATTCATGTATTTAATTTTGCAAAATGTATGTTTACGTTATGCAGCTTAAAATGTTTTCTTAGCAATAAGTGTAAACATAACCATCTCAACCAGAGCAATATTGTCAGAGCACTGTTCTGTGACCTACCAAAGGCCCGACATGGTTGACCACTCATTCCCTTGCTTTGATGAATTAGCACAGGTGACTACTGGGTATCAGTCTGAAGGTCTGCAATCTACATAGCAGGAATAGCTAAGCTTGTAAAATAATAAGATGCCATATAATCTCCTCTATTATTTCCATTGAGGGATGAACAAAGCTCTGTGCCTAACCACTTTCTGTTTTACTTCCTTTTTAATGCTATGTTGAAATGAAATTGAATACAATACACAAATAACTCTACTCTCAGTGAACTCCTGATTGGTCCAGTGGCAGTCAATGCTGCACAGAATACAGAGGCAGAAGTTGTGGGTTCAACCCTAGACAAGGTCCAGTGTTTTCCTTTCTCACTGAGCTGTTAATACAGTACTTGGTTAATTTGTTGTTCTGCATTGTATGCTTGTATTTTCAAAAATAACTATTAGACTTGAATCCCTGCTATAAGAAGAAACAAATGCTCTCAGAGGAAATGGAGTACCTAACTGTCCAGAGACGCTTTATCAGTCCAGTGGCATTGACAACCCCATGAAATGTTGTGGGGAATCTTAGTTTCACTCTCCAACAACAGTCATTGTTTTCCTTTCTTGGTAAGTTGTTTATAACTAAAATAGAGTTGAAGAAGGTCTCATTTAATTAATGTTACTACAGTTGGAATAATAACTAATTGTATGAGAGTACACAGTATTTATTGCTAGAATCAGATTTACCTGTCTGTCCATCTATTTATATATTTAATTTGCATTTGATAAAAAGTGCAGTTCATACATCCATGTAGACCTATTCAACGTGCAGCCTGGAAGATACATAAACACAAGGAATAGAAATGTTGAACAGAAAAAAAATCCTTCTCAGAGTTCCAAAGGCAAGTATATTTAAGCAATAAGCCACATCTGGGTGTGGGTAATGCTAGATTTATCCACGGATAGTGTGGGTTGGTCACGAGGGTGAAGCCTGAGTGGCCAAACAAAGACAAAGACAACCATGGGTAAATCTAGCATTACCAGCACCCAGACATGGGTTATTGCTATCATACAATGACATTATTTAAGAAACAAAAATACTTACTTTTCTTAAATAATGACTTTGTATAATACCTACGTGGTGGCCTTCCATGGTTTTCCACTATCCTGGGGCTTTTTCTGATGTACTGTGCATGCATATGCTTACGCATTAAATCAGAGCTGTGTTGAGGAAACAATGGAGAAAGGAAGATCTCCTTTGCTTTTTTAAAGCTGTCTCGCTCTGTTAAAGAATTTTAACATAGCGAGATATCTTTAAAAAAGCAACGGAGAAATGAAGATCTCGTTCCCTTTTTTAAATCTATTTTGCTATGTTAAATGAGTTTAACATAGTGAGATATCTTAAAAAAAGCAATGGAGAAAAGAAGATCTCAGTTGCTTTTTTGTTTTAAGATATCTCGCTATGTTAAACATATAACATAGTGAGATTACAGCAACGGAGATCTTCCATTCTCTGTTGCTACCTAACAGAAACAAAAAAAAATCAAGACTTATACTAATGGAAAAAGTTCGGGTGACTGAACCTTTTTCCATTAGTATAAGTCGGATTTACAACGGGCATGCTGGTTGGGCTGGCCAATCAGCGTCCATGTTTTGAAATACTAATTGGCAGTCATTGTATAATCAGTAATTTTGCATATCATGCAATATATGAAAAGACCCAGAGAGCTGATAACTATGACAAATTATCAAACATAGGATATTAACTATAATTATTTGAGAATGTAACAGAAGAGAGAGAGAAAAAGATAAAAAAAAATGGAAAGGCAGAAAAAGTAGGGAAAGACAGAATGGATTGAAGGTTTTCAAACATATTTCCTTTTTGAATGAATAGTTTATCCCTTAGATTGTTATCTGTAGCAGGTAATGATAGTCTCACTGGTCTTTTCTCTAATCCCCTTTAGTGAGCCTTGCTCCATCCAAGTTTTTAAATTTCAAAAATTTCCCCTCTTTCATTCTTAATTTTATTTGTTGTTATACATTTTCCAAGTGACTATCATTTTGAATATTTGACCTCAGAGCTGCCTTCAGCCAGTGCACCACTAAATACTGAAATATACACTATATGTATGTGTGTATATATGTCTATATATATATATATATATATATATATATATATATATATATATATATATATATATATACATATATCCATCTCTCTCTCTAGGATTTGGTTCTAGGATCATAACTAGAGTATTATGTGTTTAAGACATTCTTGCCAATAAATGTACCTCAAGCAGACCATCGCAAAAAACTCCATCTTTACCTATCGCATATAGCCTACTCAGAGGCAATCTCTGCCTAACATTCAAAACTATGTCAAACCCAGAGCTGTTGGACATGCTCCACTTAAAGAAATCCCAATCCCCCTGAGCTACATGCTCTAGGGACCTAAATCTTGTCACCACAATAAACAGAACACGATGGAGGGATAGATTCCCATCCCAGAGACTTTCCATACTCTGGAACAGACTACCTATCTATGTCAAACAGAGCTCATCATTAGCACTCTTCAAGAAAAATCTTGATGATTGCATGGAAAATAGGAAATTCACCCCTGGGATCACATCTGTGGCTCTGCTTGACAGGGGCACAGGAAAAAAAAATTCTTGGGTGGCGAAAGCCAGGGTACATTTTTGGCTAGGCTTATATAGGCCCTAGGGCCAATAGCCTAGTACCTACCTATGAACCCATGAACCTAAGCTCAAAACTTGAGAGTTGAATCTTGGTATCCACTTTGAGATCACATAAGTAAAGTTTATCTTCAGTAATCCAGTCATGATTCTTTGTAGCATATGGAGATTTATCAGTACCATGTACTATCAGTTGCAAAAAAAAAATGAAAAGGAAAAAAAGGGAAAAAAGAGAAAGTATAGGAATGAAAAGTGTTTTATCGGCTTTGGAAGCCAGTCAGCAGATAATGCTATCCAACAGACAGCCGAACAGCTCCCAACTTCTCTGCTTTAAAATTATGGACAAATCCAAAAGTAATGTAGGGACAAATGATCAAAACCAGGGGCATTTTTAAAAGTTTCTCTAATTAACTTCAAAGTTTAATAAAACAGAAAATTTGACATCAATGTGCATTTACAGAACTGTGAATCTCTAATGTATGGTATTATTAACTGACCATACTCTGTGATTTTTCAAAAAAAAAACAAAAATTCAATGAGGGAAAGGGAAAAATATGAGACAAAATCAGGGAGGCTTTGCTAAGCTGGATAAAGTCCAGAGGGATGTAAAACTAAAATTGACAATTATTCAGTATTTCTCATGACTACTCAGAAAATCAGAATGGCATTCCAGTAGTCCAGAAAGCACTGTACAAATTCTGGCACTTTGCTTATTTGCAGAAACAGAATGTGAATTGTATGTTTGTAAGATGCAGCTTTGGATTACTTTTTAAAAAAAAAAGCATCACAAAAGCACTGTGCTGAAGTCCAAGCTTAGTTAAAAAGGGTGAGGAGGTATGTTTATACAAGAAATTTATAGAAGATACCAGTCACTCTCCTAGACATCCAGTGATGCGCAGGGTTTAATATCCTTTTTTATCCTAATTTAGAACTGCATCCATCTAACTAGCCTCTACCAGCACCTACCAGCTCCTCCCAGCCATCTTGAAGAAACCCAGCTAAACGGACGCTCTCCAGTCACCTGCAGCATTTAAATTGCCATAATAACTGTGTCCATATAACTAGCCTCTACCAACACTTACCAGCTTTTCCCAGCCATCTTAAAGCAACCCTGCTAAACAGACCCTCTCCAGTCACCTGCAGCATTCAAACCCGTGCCATAATGTATGTGTGAATTTCAAAATGCTTTACTACTATTGCTATTTAGCCTGCTTAGACAATTCTTGCTCCTTGCATCACCAAGTCATACTTATCTTCACCTCCCCTCCCCATCCACCATTTATCCCCACTGTTGTCTGCTGAGGGCTTGCTTTCTCAGCACCTCACTTGGATCCAGGCAACATAAACCTTCCTGTGTGCTCTATGACAACCCAATAAAGGTTAATCAATCAGTACTGTCCCAAAACTCTACCAAATTATACTAGATATTTTCACAACTAATTGAAAAGCCTCCAGCTGGAGACTACTGAATAGTTGCAGTCAAAGCAATTAGTAGCTTACAGATTGTTTTTTTCTCCTCGCTGCCAAGAATTGGGACTTGGGCCATCGTGTTCAATCGCATTTTGAGCTCACTCTGTTCCCTTACCCTGCCCCCAATTCCCACCCGTCCCCATTACTTCTGCACCTAAACTCTCAGAACTCCTCTCACCTACCCTAAAACCTATCACAACCATCCCTCCCCTCCAATCAGATTTGCTCTATCCCTACCTTCTTTCCAACCTCTAGTAACAACCAAACTGAATACTTTCAATAAACTCAATACTCATTCTTCCCCAATAAAAGCTTACAACTATCCCTCTGTAGCATCTTCAAAATATATAACAACTCCATCTCAAAACTACAACAATCCAAAATCCTCCAATACCTACTCAAAACAAATTAACATGCATCCATACTCAACACTCCTCATAACCCAAACAATACTCTTACTACTCCTCTGCCCTTTATTATACCTAACCACTGTCACATGCTTTAACTTCACACCTCTTTCCCCATCACCTCCATATCTCAAACATATCTTCACACCTTTTACAAACATATTCTCCACCAATAAAAAATAAAAACCTTTCCCTGCACACATAGAACCATCATTACCCCCTAACTACTCTACTACCAACTCCACTAATATCAGTAGCACCAAGCATCCTTCTTAGCAAAAACACCAAGGCTACATACTCTGGCTTTCCACCTTGCCTTTATATGATGACATTCACCCCAAACCTGGCCCATACCACACCTCAAACAATAACCTCATACATCATCATCAAGCCAACTCCCACAAATCCCTTTGCCTGGTAACACAAAAAACTTAAAATCTCTGTAATAAAATTCCCAACTTCCATGCATGGCTCTTCCGTACCCAAACCAACATCACTGCCCTAATCAAGTTCTGGCTTAAACGTTAAATCAAGGATTCCAAAATCCCCCCCCCCCGAGATATCAAATAATCAGATCTGACATCCAAAAAAAGGAGGTGGAGTTGCAATAATGTTTACTAACTCCCCCACTATAATACCATACTTCAACCACATTCCCCAGTTTGCCAATGCAGAAATAATCATTGACTTGTGTAAAATAAACAAATATAAAAATCTCTGCCTCTTTGCCCTCTACAGCCCACCAGGCAACAACATCCCTATACTACAAGATATCCTCACCTAGATCTCCTCCAACATAAAAAAGATGAAACAATCTTCCTAGGGTATGTAAATATCAGCTGGAAAAATCTGACCTCCAATCCCTCTGCCAACAATATAAATCTATTTAACTTTACCCAACTCATAAACTCCCCAACCAGATAATCCTAAGACTACTCCTCTGGGTCCATCCTGGACTGGATACTTGTCACTTGCCCCAACAAAATATATGAAGCAGGTACCCTACCTGACTCCCTAAGTGACCACCTCCCCACATATATCCACCGGTCTTCATGCACCCTACAGCACCAACACCACTATAAGGAAACTCGCAACCTAAAAAACTTCAACCCACTACTTTTTTCCAACACCCTTAAAAGGATAAACTGGAATATACTACAAACACTCCCATTAGATAATGCTGTTGACTATTTCAATAATTCCTTCATAGACACACCAAACCACCAAACACTGATATGCATAAAAAGAATAAAAACTAATACCGCCCCATATCTAATCAAACCCACCAAGGATCTCATGCACCTCAGAGAAAAAAACATGAAGTTCTACAGAAAAAAACAAAAAACTAGACTCCTTCTTGCACTTTAAACAACTCCATAACCAAGTAAAGAAACTAGTTCAGAAGGATAAAAAAGTACTACACTAAATTTCAATCCAGCCACAATCTAATCCCCAAAAAAATCTGGAATTCCACCTCCTATCTCCTTAACTCAGGTACAAAAGAAAATCCCTGCCCACATCTTGACAAAACATCTCAGGAAATACCATCACTTTTTAACTCTTTCTTCATAAACTATATAGCTGACATCACTGCCAACTTTCCTAATACTAGCAAAATAAATAACACTCCTTTCCCTAATTCACCATCCCCATCCCAAACTTGCCTCCTCTCCCCTCCCTTCCCTAATCCCCACTCCCTCCCTACCTCCAACTTTACACTCAAGCCCATCTCCACCACAACTATAAAAGACTATTCCTAAAACTCAAACCCTATTCAAACACTCCAGATAACTTACCATCCACTTTCCTAAAGGTTGCCGCTGAAGCCATTGCTTACCCATCAGTATCCTGCTAAATAGATCTATTCTGGAATTTTATGTACTCAGATTGTGACAAAAAAGCTTATATTCTCCCTCTCCACAAAGGTGGCAAAAACAATGATATATCCAACTTCTGCCCTATTGCCATCCTCTCACCAGTCTCCAAAATGCATCCAAACTCAGTTCATGCTCCATGTCACCCAAAACCACCTCTTATCTCCATCTCAACATGGCTTTTGACCAGGTCACAGCACCACTACTGGCTTTACACCATATATAAAAAACAATGTTTACTAATAGCTGATTTCTAAAACTTGATCTGTAAAATGACTATGTATGATATTACTTTTCATGTACTATACAGAGGTTCTCCCTGAACCTCCACTTTTTAACTTCTATACATGTTACAATGTGTTAATGATCTATTCTTGCAACTGTATAACTCTACTTTAAGATTCTACTGTTTTTGTCATGTGTAATCATTTTTATTACCGTGGAGCTTTCTCCCTGGGCTGCCACTAAAAATGGACACAATATGGCCCAGTGGACTTCCCTGGTTAACAAACTGTAGATAAATAAATACATATGTTAAAGGAAGACTGGGTGAAATATATATAGAGAAAAAATGGATAAAAACAATAATAGTGTCAGGTAATGAAACAAACAGTAAGGGGGTTGCAATTTTAATCAAAAACTCATTCAAAAGATGATTATACATCATGATTGTGACATAAATGGAAGTAAATAGTGTGGGAAGAAATAGCCAGGGAATTGTTATGACTACGCTTGTATAGGCCCTAGGGCCGATAGCCTAGTACCAGCCTATGAACATATGAACCTATGCTGCCATTTTTCAATTAAAGGCTCTAGTCTACTGAAACCACTTATGTTCTTGAGCCTGTATAGTCCATGTGCAAAACAAGAAGATCTTATCATGGAAATGTATAACATTCTAACTCAATTTCCAAATTTCTACTATATAATAGGAGATGAGTAGAATGCAATAATTGACTCTGTAACAGCTAAAACAAGTAAAATCAAAACTTATAAAACCCAGGCCTCCATAGTGATAAATGATCTAAAAACAAATATTAACTGATTTGACCCGCATTGCTACTGGTGTAATAACCCATCAACAATAAAATTCACATACTATTCCCAATGTTATAAATAAGGGTCTAGATTAGACTTCTTTCTGATATTGGAAATATTCCGAAAGGTGGAGATAAATTATTGTACAGAACGTAGTTTTTTTTGACCACTTAAATGTTTCAATTAGTATAAGATGGCCTAGTGATCTTAGCCTGAAAACAGGGGGTATAAACTAGTCCTTAAACCCAAACTTACTACAGAAAATGATATAATACAGGAAATTAACAACATATTAGACAAACTTGATCATGACTTAATGCTGACAGATATTCCCTATGATATTTATTGGGCAGCAAGTAAAGCAAGGATTAGAAAAATTTTGATTAAAAAGGTGTCATACTATGAAAAGTATATAAAGAGTAAGAGACACAACTAAAAGAAAAAAATAATCAAAATAGAAGAATCAATCCAAAACACCCAAACTCAATACTGGAAGAACAGATAAATAACTTACAGAAAGAATTACATACAATGTATATAGTGCAACTCTCTTTCACAGAAATGAAAACCTTTCCACTGTACTCAGAATGGGCGCAGACTCCCTCAAAATTACTGGTGAGGATAGTAAATGTTAACAACAGTGTCCCTATTATAACAGAAATTAAATACCAAGGGAACACATATAATACTAATCAAGAAGTTATTAAAACTTTTGAAGATTTATATACAAAATTATATCGACCACAAAAGCTGAAAAGTACTGAATTAGAGAGAGATACTTCCTAAAGAATTTAAACTTCCCATGGATAATTCAAACACCAAAAGATCTACTAAAGGCATCTTTCACACAACAGGAAATCCTGTCAGTAAAAAATAGTGTGAAAACAACTAAAGCTCTTGGACCTGATGGTTATACTACTGATTTTTATAAATCATTTGGACAAAAAATATCAAAATGTCTACTGAAAATCTATAGCTATATAAGAGAATATGGCATTGCAGATTTATACTGAAATAAATCAAAGATAATATTTATAACTGAATAATTATCTAATAAAAAAACTGGGAGGGGGCATGGCCAAAATGCCAGTATGATAGCAGCAGAAATCCATAGCTCTGCTTAGATTTTAATATCCTGACAGGAAATATACTTTACTTTTTTGAAAAAGCTAACTAAAAGTATACTAAAAGTTAGATTAACATAGACTGCTTATTATTATCTAAAAATTAATACATAGTCAAGAGCATTTTTTTAATTATCCCTGTCAAGATCTTTTCTACTGGAGATCTCAAGATGAGCAACTCGAAGAACCTACACCAGGAGAGTGGAGTGAAAAAAGAACTACATCTTACAATAACAAACATCCAAGAACTGTCACTAAAAATGGACAAATTCAAAAGCAAAATGGATATTATCAAACAAGAATGCAGTAAACAACTAGGACTTCTAAATGGAATAGTAAAAAGACAATCTGAACAGATTCTTGCCTTAGAGAAAACAGTAACTGACCTAGATACATGAGTGACAGAAAATGAACATCACAATGAATTTCTTCTAAAACAAAACACCAGTCTGACTGAGAAACTGGAAGACCTTGAAAGTAGATCAAGGAGGAATAACATAGGAATATATGGAATTCCTGAGAAAGAAGAGGGTGCCAACATGATTCAATTCCTCAATAAGTGGTTTTCATCAGCACTAAACATGCCTGAATCCCTCTCTTTTGGAATTGAGAGGGCTCATCAGTCTTTGGAAAATCCAGCTTCATCTCTGAGTTCATCTAACCCCAGGTCTATAATAGTTAGATTTCTCTCCTCGCAAGATAAGGACTTACTGCTGAAATCAGCTTGAAATAATTACCCTATCAAGATGGGTTAAAAAGTTATTCCTTTTGGCAATGACTACACCTCTACAGTCATATCTAGAAGAAAGGAGTGTGTTTCACTAATTAAGTCCTTCAAAAAAGCCAGTATTAAAGGTCAAATTATTTTTCCTCCAAGAATAAAAATCACCTTGCTGGAAGGAGTGAAGATCTTTGGTGCCCTACAAGAAGCAGTAGAATTTATCCAAAACAAGAAAATACTGTCAGACATAGAAGAAATGGAATGATCAGGCAACAAAAAATGGATGGTCTGTGAAGGAAGGAGCAAAGAAAACTAAGAAATTAAATGACATATGAATAAATTCCTTCTAATTTTAAATGCTTTGTTTTAGGAGTTATAATATATTGGATTCTAGAAAGTCTCTATGCTGAAAGGTAATGTGAATCATTTTAATTATTAACTTTCTCATTTCCTTTCTATATCTAGTTCTTCTAATTACATATAGGTTCATAGTTTCATAGGTTCATACTAGGCTATCTGCCCTAGGGCATTTATAAGCCTAGCCAGAGTGTGTTTGGCTTTCGCCACCCATTTTAAATTAATTTTGCTATGCCCTTTTTCGAGGTTAGTATACTGTGCCTCTAACAGTGACACAGAAGTGATACCCGGGGTAAACCTACGATCTCCCATCCACTCATCAAGATTCCTCTTGAAGAGAGTCAATGAGGGACTCTGCCTAACCTGGACTGGGATTTTATTCCAGAGTGAAGGGAGTCTCTGGGTTATGAATCTGTCCCTCCAGCATGTCCTATTTATTTCAGTGCTGAGGTTCAAGTCTCTCGAGCATGTAGCTCGATGGGATTTGGATTTTCTGAGGTGCAGCATGTCCATTAATTCCGGGTTGGACATGGCTTTATACGTCAGGCACAGATCACCTCTGAGCAGGCGGTATGCCACTGAGTAGAGCTGGAGTTTCTTTAATCAGGCAGCATATGGCATCTGTTTGAGCCCTTTGATCCTCTTGGTGAGGTACTTTTGGGGTTTTTCCAGTTGCTGCAGGTGTCTAAGTATTTAAATAACATTCTCTCTCTCTTCTTTCTTCCTATTTTTTTTGTTACCAATGTTCCTTTTCTCTCCTTTCCCCATTATAAGTACTTTACATACTTTTCCATTTTAAATAACTACAAATCTTGTATGTCTTCTAATAGTATAATTTGACTTAATACCAAAGTGCATTTTTTCTAGTGGGTCAGTGGTGGGGTAACAAGGTATTTCTGATTAGTGTTTCTAACTAGATGTTTTAGACTCTTTGTTTAGATACATTTAAACATTAATACAGTGCATTAATGGCATTTTATAGATAACTATATATATATATATATATATATATATATATATATATAGATATGTAGATATATATATTTAGATATGTAGATATGTATATATATATATATATATATATATATATATATATATATATATATATATATATCTACATATCTATATATATATCTACATATCTATATATATATATATATATATATATATATATATATATATATATATATACATATATTTATATATCCTAGGTTCCTTTATTTCCCTCTCTCTGGCCTGGTTAACTGGTGGGTAAATGACTGAAATTTTATAATATGATTTCTGATTTGAGACAGCTGTTGTTACTACTAAATAGCTGTTTTTATATGAAAGGGTTCATTTTTTCATGATGTTGATGTTTTGTTAGGAAACTGGTGGTCTATGTGGCCTTTCTCATTGTGGAGATTTATGACATGCACTAGCAAGGCAGCTTGTGTGTTTTTTTTTTCCTTTTTGCTTTCTGTAAACTCTAAAAGCTTCAAGATCTGAATTTCCCGCTGAAAATGCTTTTTTCTTCACTAGAGGAAACTTTTGTTGTATATGAGCCTATTTAGATACTTTTTTAACAAGTTTATGAAGCTGCAGCTTGAGGAAATAACAGTGATGACATCATTTGACCTTTTTAACTTGTTAAATGGTTGTACTTAGAATTATTTTCTCTTAAAAATCTGTTATCCTTCACTCGATACTTTAAATGGTAAATAATTATTTCTGATAAAAGTGTTTAACTTCTTTTAAAATGCCTATATTTTCTTATAGATGCATACATTCTGCAGATTCAATGACACTATATGAACTGGGAGCTGCATTCAAAAACTTATTAAGCATATTAACATCAGACTTATATTATATAACTAAACCTTTAGTAACTAAACAGAGGGTTATGTGGCCCCTTTTTCTTTTTTTCATTTTCCTCTCTCTCTCTCTCTCTCTCTCCCCCCTTTATGATGAAAGACGTCAACATAGATTTTGTTAATACATATGAGTAATATGTGTACACTTGCAAAATAGAATAGTTATGTTGTAATAAGTGTTATATCTATCTATCTATCTATATATATATATATATATATATATATATATATATTCAACAGATCCTTACATGAAAAATGTTAGATAGATGAGTGACAAAATGGTTGAATTATCTGATGTTTCTTGAAAACTCTTGGAAATAATGACAATCTTCTTAACTTTCAGCTTCTAATGTTTATACATACTTTGTTCTGATGTGCATTTCTGGCATATCCATGTATTAGATGTGCTATTATCATATGTGACATATTCATATAGCTTCAGATATATTGGACACTCTCATTCTAATATAGATTTCATGGATTTGGATTTCTTTAGTTGATTTCATGCTTTTCTTTTTTGTTTTATTAGTTTATTCTAAGCAGAGATGGATAATTTGTGTTGTTTGGTATTGGAGAGGTGGTGGATAGATGGTTTAATTAAGTGTTTAACTAAACCTGAAACTTTATGTTTCATGTATGTGTTTGCAAATAGTTTTGGATTTTTGAAAGTAGTGCTTAATATACAGTATGCATCCATGATAAGTAAGTTTTCAGTAGATTTCAACATGGAAGAAAGTCTTTCGGTTAGTAATAACATACACATTATAGTCAATGGTTTATAAATGTCTATCATTAAATATTAATGTCTAATTCAAAGTCAGAAAGCACAAGAGCACTCCAGTACTGATCAGACAAATATATCCAAAACTCCTAAATGCGAATATGAGTCCAAATAAGTTTCAGCACAGGGAAATATAATCCAAAAGTTTAATATGAATACGTAGGTTAGTGCTAATGGGCTTCCTCAAACCTTAATACATACAAAATTATCATGATAGGCTTGATTGCATGTAAATGTATAATGTTTTTATTTAGGCATATTTTTAAATTAACTGGAGGAAATTACGTCACAATTTGTTAGGTATAAATCAAGTAGCATTGTTTTGTATGTATTAAGGTCTGAGGAAGCCCGTCAGGGTGAAAGCGCTAACCTACATATTCTTATTAAACTTGTGGATTATATTTCTCCATGCTAAAACTTGTTATTTGGACTCATATTCACATTTAAGAGTTGTGGATATATTTGCTTGATCAGTACTGGAGTGCTCTTGTGCTTTTTGACTTTGAATTAGATATTTTATATAGCATAAGGAGCGCTTACTCCCTGGTCGCTTGTTTTGTTTATTTTTATTAAATATTAATGGTTTGAAAAATAATGTCAAAAGAGATGGTTTGCTTAAATATATCAAAATGCATAAAGCTCAGATCATCTTTTTACAGGAAACCCATCTATTAAAAAAAGATATACAAAAATGCTCATTCAATAGCTATACCATTTTGGCTGACTCATGTTTTAAGACTAAGAGAAGGGGCAGTCTTATTCTATGGAAAAAATACTTACACTATGCCAATAATTATAGATACAATTTCAGATAAAGATGGGATACTAAGCGTGGTTATTTTGGAAATCAATAAGAAGTATTATACCTTGATTAATACATACTGGATACCAGGACTCAGTACTAAATATGTTGACAATTATTTGGATCTGATTATTTTAAATGTAAAAAGGGGAAATTATAGCAACAGGAGATTTTAACAGCCTATTATCAGGCAATGATACTTCTAAAAATGGTAAAATAAAACTAATGTCCCAAGCCAAGAAGTTAAATGACTTTACAAACCAGATGAACCTTAAAGATATACATGATCTAAGAGAACAGTATTTCTTATACTATACTCACTATTCATATCAGTTTGGTACACAAACAAACATTGATAAGGTCTATATACTCTAAAATAAGTGACATATCTATAATGACTTGTCCACTTTTGGACCACAATGCTATAAATTGTACATTAACTACACATACAGATGATTTAAGATTTCTACAGAGAATTTCTGCTTACATAACTAAGTTAAATGACTTTAGGGAATGGATAACGAATGAAATAGACATGTTTATGGAAACAAATGATAATGGTGAAGTGACTGATACTATACTATGGGAGACCTTTAAAATTTATATATATATATATATATATATATATATATATATATATATATATATATTAGAATAAAATCTTTGTACCTTAAAAAAGGAGAGAGTGGAACATAGAACTTTTAGACTTACAAAAAAAAAATAGACAAGATAAAAATGGACGCAAAACAAAATAACAAAGTAGCACATAATGAAATTACTAACTTACATCAAAAATACTTAGATGTTCTGAATCATGAGGTAGCCATAATCCTGAAAATTTGAAATTACAGTCTTATGCTGTAAATCCCAAATATCTGTATAAAATAGCGATAAGATCCCCGAAAAATAAACAATCAAAATCTTATTAATGAGATTAAATATAAAAGTGATGGTTCAGTTAAGAGTACATCTAACTTAAGGGGCATATTAGAAGTGTTCAAAAACTACTATAAAGATATAAATAATAACACACCACTTTTGAAGAGAGGTAATGTAATAAATACTTATATTTAAGAAAATATAACTACTAAGGTGGCAATGCAACAAAATAACATTAAGTAAACAAATAACACTAACAGAAGTGTAAGAGCAAATAAAAAAAATAAAAGATAATAAAGCTCCATGACTGGAAGGAATAATCTCTGAAATATATAAGATTTTTCCTGAATATATAATAAAGAAAATGATCAATGCCTTTACTGTGGTTAAGTAAAAATGTGTAACACCCTCCTCGTGGAAATAGTCAATTATCTTCTCCATATTAAAAGAAGGTAAGAACCCCAGATCTTGTGATTCATATAGGGCAATTTCATTACTAAACACTGATTATAAAATTTTCATGACAATATTATCTAATAGGATAAAAAAATATTAACTAATCTAATACATAACAATCAGATAGGGTTTATTCTTCATAGAAAAGTGCAAGATAACATTATTAAATTACTATCATTAATAGATATAACATGCAAATACAAAAAACAACTAAATATTATCAGCCTAGACATAGAAAAGGCTTTTGGTTATATTAGTTGGTCTTATCTACATATAATTCTGATTGATTTTGAATTTGAATTCTCCTCAGATTTTGTCAACTTATTAATGAAAATTTATAGTGGGGCACAAGCTTATGTGAAAATTTTATCATGTCTTTCCTCACCACTAGAAATCCTGAAGGGAAATAGACAAGGTTGTCCTTTGTCACTATTATTGCTTGTTCTTTCAATGGAACCTTTTGCTACATATATTACAAACAAGCAAAATATAAACGGCTTTCAAACTAATAAGGTCTATTATCCTAAGATACAATTATTGCTGATGATGTGTTGTTAATGTTGAGTGATATTGATGGTTATTTGCATGATGTTATAAATACCTTAAACAAGTTTGAAAGAATTTCCAGGCTTAAATTTAATCATAATAAATCCAAAACATTACTAATCAACAAAATGATCAAAAAAACCTAAGAGATAATAGCCCATTTAATTGGGAGAATGATGTACTACAATATTTGGGTGTCAGTATAAAGAGTACATGGAAAGCGGCTGTTAAACTAAAGTACAGTAATTTAATAACCACCATTAGGGAACTAATCAACAGATGGAATAAAATGTTCTTCACAATGGCTGATAGGCTCTCTTTAATTAAAATGATAATTTTACCTAAAATTTTGTTATTGATACTACCCCCTCCCAAAAACTTATTTAAAAAAATAGATTCCAAATTTTTACAGATCCCCTTATAAACTAGGATTGCATATAAATGGCACATTAGAGCTTGGAACCGCAATGGGATAGCATGCAGTAGCTTAGATCTTTATTCCAAAGCAGTTATAATTAATGTAATATTACATTGAATCACAACTACCTATATATCTGGCTGGAAAACAATACATGAGAGTCATACAAATGATGTCAGAACTATAGAAAATCAATTTAAGGAACAATATGGAATAAGTAGAGTTCATTGGCTTTTACGTGAATTTTGTTTATTTAATAAGACGTTTGATTATTTTTCTTATGACATTAATCAAATATTTCATAACTTTCAAAAAATATAATTGATTGTAATTACAACATTAAACAATTCCTATTTCTTATGTTTCCTATAGCATACTACCCTGATTGCCTAGTTTCTTTCAACATCAATGCGATGCAAAAATTAAAGGAAAATAACTTGATATTCTGGCATCAGTTTATTGAAAATAAGAGTATTAAACCACTAAACTGTCTTTTATGTGGTTTTGATAATAGTCAAGACAGTTGGCTGTTTATACACTCATTACAGCAGTTTATAGAAAACAAAATGAGAGTATCAATCAACCTAGAGATTGAATCTATACCTAGTTTGAATCAACTTTTTATTAGTTGTCCTGAAAAGACAGATAATCAAAAATTAAGTATCTCACCTATCTATAAGATACTAAGAGAAGACACTCTAAAGTTTGACTCAGATTTTTGGAATTACTATGTAAACATTAATGGAAAACAAATATCTGATGAATCCAAAAAGTTTTACTGAAGTCTACATATGGTACCGCTTCTTCGTTATATTGGAGATTCTATACATGGAAATTTATGAATAGGAGTTTCTATACTCCACAAAAATAAATATTATACTCAAAAGCAGTGAAAGTAAATGTTGGAAATGTGATGAATTACTAGAAGCCAACTGGGTTCACATGTTCATTGAATGAAGAAATGTTGTTCACTACTGGAAAGACTTCAAATATTTTGTAAATGCTTTATGGTCTGATAACTGTCATATTTCTAACTCATTAATTCTATTCAATGTTCCTGTACCTAATGTAATACCTAAATCTCAGATTCAGTTACTCTGGTAAAGTCTTGCAATTGCCAGAAAAGTTATTACTTTGAACTGGAAAAGTAAACAAGATTTGATGTTTAAAGATTTTATTAATTTAGCAAAAGTTGTTTGTAAAAAAGAACTGCAGACCATTTGTTATACAACTCATAACATTACTCATAAAAAAACAGCATAGCAAAAATTGAAAAACCTTTTGAACAAATACTGATTACTTCTCATGGATAAAATGTTTGTTTATCATGGATGAATATACATATTATAAATAGTTTTCTTATGGTTTTACTGTATTTGTTATACGTACATTTGTGTATATTTATAATGAAAACAAAATAAAAATGTTTTTAAAAAAAAAAAAAAGAAAAACCCAGGAAACTACAGTTCAATGTTTATCATATGTCTAGATGGGTTTATATTAAAAGACCAAATGTTCACAACAGCGAATACGACAACCATGACACATAAATGCCAAACAGCTGAAACAGCGAACCACATAAACATCGAAATACGGAACACTGAATGGAAACAGCTGAAACAGCGAAACACATAAACATCAAAATACGGAACACCGAACAGATTTCCTTGGCCAGCAAGGTGTTTGTGGGGAACAGGAAATATATCCTTTTCCCCACAGTAGTGTGATCTCAGATTTGGTATATATAAGTAGGGTGGGTGCAGGGGGGCTTGCCCCCCTGCAAAAGTGTGTTAATTGAGGTATGTTTAAGTAGGTTTTACTTACCTGTATGGCGCTGTTGTTTTCAGAAATGTGTTCGGCGTTCCGTATTTCGATGTTTACATGTTTTGCTATTTCAGCTGATCGGCATTTACATGTCATGGTTGTCGTATTCGCAGTTGTGAACATTCGGTCTTTTAATATAAACCCCTTAACATCAAAATTCTAGCTGCAGTGCTTGCACACAGACTGAAAAAAGTATTACCAAATGTAATATTACCTTGACAGTTGGAATTCATAAATGATAGGCAAGCATGATAACACATTAACCTTATATACAATGATCTTGCTATCTAAACAAAATAAAAACCCTGTCTATGCCCTTGCTTTAGATGCATGTAAAGCCTTTTGACAAAGTAGACCTAAACTCTTTATTTTCTATGCTGCCCTATTTTGATATACCACAAGAATTTACAAATACAATACAAATGTTATATGAGAACACTTTCAGAGCTCTATACATTAATAAAACAAACTCAAATCCAATAAAAATTCTAAATGGTACCAGGCAAGGGTTTCCACTATCTCCATACATCTTTAACTTATATAGAGAACCTCTGTTTTTACTCATAACCTAAAGAACATACCATCATATTCCAGAAATTTTTAATAATCAAATTGCAGTAACAGCCTTTGTTAATGATTTAAGCTTACATTTCAGACTCCCTAACACTGACTTGAGCAAAATTCTAGACTCAGTTAACAGATTCTCAAAAGTTTAAAACTATAAAATTAATCTCACAAAATCTCTAAGTTTCCCTATAAATCCATTAAGTCATATAGAATCATATTTCCTGATTTGGAAATAAAATTGAAATACTCTCTAAAATACTTAGGGATGGCCTTTGAACATAACCCAAAACTATTCATGCAGAATAATTTACTAAAGATATGGGCAGACATTGAACAGAATATCCAGAGATTGGGAAAAATGAAGATATCCTTTCTTTTGAAAGCAGCAAGTATAAAAATGAATATTCTCCCCAGGTTATTATGTTAACTCAATGCAACTAATTTAATAGTTCATTAAAATTTCTTTAAAAAACTAAATGTAACACTAGCTAAGTTTATCTGGTACCCTAAGTCTGTAAGAATTAGTTATCAGAAGTTAATGTTTCCTAAGGAAAAGGGGGGACTGGAACTACCTGACTTTAACTTATATTATGATATAACATTTTCAAATGGTTTACCTTTAAAATGTTGAAGTGCACATCTGCTATGGTCAGATGTGAGAAAGGATGTTTGCAAAAGTTCGTATTGATGCACTATAAATTGCTGAATTCACAAAAGAGTGAATGCTAGTGTGTATTTGCTCATGTGGATTCGGTATTCTGAGTGGAGATCGCAGCACAGTGGGGATCGGGACATGTAAAACCTTCCCTCACTGTAGTGCAATATCAGAGTTAGTATATAAAATTAGCAGGGGGTATGGGGGCGTGTGTGGGGGGAACAGGGGGGACTTGACCCCTGCAAACCATTCACAGCAGACATCCAGACATAACATGGTTTCTCTCAAATTCAACATTCCCTGAGTGTCAAATGTTTCTGTGTACCAGGGTCACACCTCCTAGCATTCGTGGTTGTCATTTCTGAAAATTTGAGTCGACTACATAAACAGTCACACAAGTGCGTTGTGACATTTAAAGGTAAACTGTTCAAACAGGATCATTCATGTTGCTGAAAATAATCCCAAGAGTAAAGCATGGTATCCACTCTGGATTAAATTATGGTATGACTATGTCAAAAACAGTAAAATCATTCCCAAAGCCCTTCCTTTTATAAATCAGGAAAATCTAAAGGATAGCAGATTTCATATCTCATTAAAACATGGAATAATTAGATTTAAAAAAATGATGGAAACACTAAATTTAACAAATACTCACATACTGTTACAACCAATACATTTCAATCCAAACCTCACATTAAATAACAAGATGATAAACTTAGACAAATATCCACTTATTAAGAAATGCACTGTTTGGGATATTTACAGACACAAGAAAAAAATCTTTAGAGGACACAAGGAATGTCCTAAACCTTTTGAAAGGATACATCATAATGCTAAGGCAAATAAAAGAACTGTATACTTCACTAACATGAGATCCTGAAGCAAATGATAAAGACATAAATACATGGTATTCATTATGGAACTTACTACCTTCAGGGGAAAAAATGCTATGAAATACATATAGGTTTGTAGTATCCTATAGATGCCAGCCATCTATTTTGTATTTGAAATGCTGGGTTGAAAATATCAACGACATTCCTGAAAAGCAAAAATCTAAATCTATCAAAACAATATTAAAATTAATCCCTTTTAAGAAACTCATGTATACTCAATTAATGATAACCAACAATGCTTACTTTACCCCACAAATATTCAACAATTTCAACTTGGACATTTTACCACACTGCCCGTGCTACTACTCTGAAATAGCTGACGTGTTCCACATCTTCTGGAGCTGTAAATGTTCTTATAAATTATGGTGCTCACCGAGAATCACTGGAGAAAATAGGATATCAAAAATCTACATTGTCATGGGAATTTGCAGTTTTGCATATCACCTCTTAAAAGTTACCCAAATGTAATTTGCATATTCTAATTACCCTCTTCTCTGTAGTAAAATTGTACATTACTCAGAACTGGTTAGATCAAACCAAATTGTCATGGGAGAGCTTTAAATGTATGGCAATAAAGTATATATCAGCACATAAATTGACAACAAATAACCAAAGAAGCATTCCTTCTTTCTAAAATACTGAAGTGTTCTCCTGGATCATAATTTAAAAGAATAGATAGATGAGAAAAGACAAATTATTGTGATTGTGAACTGTAAAGGGCATAAGACAAATTATTTCATGAGTTTGTATCTAAATCTCTTATGTAGCAGATATAAATATTATATAAACTCTGACACAAATCTTTTGCTGTATATACTGTATACAGGGTGTTATCTATATTGTGTATTTTGTTTAACACTGACATTTCTCTTGCAGCAAGATGCACCTAAATATGACTGTAGTTCCTCTACAATGTCATTGAATTGTGGCTTGTAAAATGACTGGAATTGAAATATGCAAACAATACAATAGAAGAAAAAATAAAAATATTTAAGAAAGGATAAAAAGGGTGAGGTGAAACAAAAGAAGGCATTCCTCCATGTAATGCTGAACTCATTGATGTCATAAAATGGGTGGGAAAGTTGGTGGAGTGGGCTGATCAATGGATGGAGAGAGGTGGGGCTGTGGGTGGTGCAAGGTGTGTGGTTTCAGTCTGATTTTCACCACAGAGATTTGTGGCAACACTATGGAGAGAAGACATAAACCAAGTGCGCTTTCTGTTTGCAAGTGTGGCAGAGTGAATTTTTAACAATTTTACCTTCTGCACTATTCTTTGCAGGCTTGCAATGCCTGCTGGTATCCTCTAGTGCAAGACTCAGTTTTAATACCACTTTTGAGCTTAACAAGCTTTTCTTAAGCAACAATAAGAATTGTTTAGACTGGGTCTGGTGCTGAGGATGCAGTTAACAAGTTTATCTTTTTCTTGATTTTGAAGGATAATTATAGGGATTCATACAGTACAGTATACATTATATATATCAACACCATGTATGTTGTGAGTGGCTAATACGTTTTTAAAAGAAAGACATGTTGTGTATAATTCTCTTAGTTCTTCATTAAAGAAACTCACTGAATTAGCTAGCTAATTGTCAGTCAGTGGATGTATAAAGATTGTTGCCTGCAAGCACTAAACCATGAAGTAAGATCTTCAGTCAGGTTCACATATGACAATGCATGAACTTTACTCAGTGGTTCAAGAGTCACAGAGTTTAACAGACCAGCTGTTGCTTATTAGGATATGGTCTGAGACTAGCACAGGTGAAGATTTTTTACTGATTGCTGAAGCTAAAAGGAAGGTCTGGCCTACCCTTCAGCTGTTATTATAAGGAAGTCTGTTTTCAGACTGCTCATATGGACTATAAAGTATCATAAAAGGTGTTGTTATACTACAGAAAACTGAGATGACTATGCATTATTTTTAGGTTTGATAATAAACATGTTTTCAATAATAGTGTAATAGTGTCCCTTCAGTGTCTTTCAAGACTTACTACACACACACACACACACACACACACACACACACACACACACACACACACACACACACACACGCACACATATCTAACTACACATACACACACACACACACACACACGTATGTATATATATATATATATATATATATATATATATATATATATATATATACATATATATATATATATATATATATATATATATATATATATATATAAATATATAGTTTCACTTTGAAGGACCGAAAATTCAGGACATTGAACCTCAGATTGTGGAAGACCAGAAGATCGAAAAAAGAAATAAAATAAAATGTGAAAACTTCTTATTTTTTGTTTTTGCAGGGGGGGCAAGCCCCCCTGCACCTCAACACCCCCTGCTACTTATATGTACCAACTCCAAGATCGTATTGCAGTGAACAGAATGGTAGAGTTTCTGCTCCGCACTATATGGCGAACTCCATTCATCACTTGGATCCTTTGGTCTTCCATGATCAGAGGTTCAATGATTTGAAATTTAGATCCTTCAAAGTGAAACCGTGTGTGTGTGTGTGTATGTATATATTTATATATATATATATATATATATATATATATATATATACACACACACACACACACACACACACACACACACACACATATATATATATATATATATATATATATATATATATATATATATATATATATATATATATATATATATATATATATATGTGTGTGTGTGTGTACAGATGGGTCTATGTTATAATAACTTAACCCAAAAAGCATGAACCTTAAAATATTGAAACCACAACCAAAAAATTTTAAAATCATGAATGTTTAAAAGATCAAACCAGAAAATAATGAATCCCAGAACATCAAAATTAAATAATGCAGAATACAGCAATGTGAGACACACAGACATAACCCACTAATGAAACTAAAGTAATGCTGAAAAAACAGTTTATTTAGGAAATCCAACAAGTGCAATAACTTAGCCAAAGCATATAATCAGACTGCAATGTAATCATAAGAGAATATACAAATGAAGAGTGACCAGTACCATGTAAGATCAGGAATAAGCAATGCATACTCACATCTTTAGTAACATAGCAGCAACTGTGACAAATTCATAAGGTGAATACTGCTTCCTGTTTCTTAGGGGAAGTTGGACAACCTGTGCCCAGTCATAACTGCAGCTCCTCTACCCTATTTTTTCCTAAACAAATGGGAAATTTGTATATGTTTCCTAAGCAAACAGGAAAGTTGGTCACTATGATCTGTATCCTAATATCAGTATATTCTACCTGTAATGCTGCATTACCTTCCTTAAATACTACTACTACTTTTGATGTTCTGGCATTCATTATTTTCTGGTTTGATCTTTAAACTTTTATGATTTTAACATTTTGAGGTTGTGGTTTCAATATTTTGTGGTTCATGCCTTTGGTATTTTATTACTTTGACAAAGACCCTTATAGATATAGAGAGACACACACGTGTGTGTGTGTGTGTGTGTGTGTGTGTGTGTGTGTGTGTGCGTGCGTGCGTGTGTGTGTGTGTGTGTGTGTGTGTGTGTGTGTGTGTGTGTGTGTGTGCCTGTTTGTGAGCGAGTGTGTTGTATATGTATAAATAAGCAATAATGATGAGTGGGTGTGGGTAAATCCTCATACCCACACCCACGAGTTAGTTATTGTTATTATACAATAGCATTATTTAAGAAGGAAATTGCTTACTTTTCTTCAATAATTTCTTTGCATAATGGGATTGTAGTGTTCCTCTGCATTGTTTCCTCATTCTCCCTTGTTTGTTGATGTACTATGCATGCATATGGGATTCGTGCTTCCATGCTTGCACAGTACATCCGTGCTGTTGAAAACAGATAATGGAGAAAGGAAGATCTCCATTGCTTTTTTTTTAACTATAAAATCCAATCTGTTTAGAGGTACGAGTGAGACAGGGCAGAAATACAAGGAAAATCAGGTACATTTCTATAGTTTTGCAGAAAGTACTTGATTTTTCTTTTATTTGCTTTGCCCTACGTATGTACTTCTCAATGTCTTAGCTCAATAAATGTGGGCAAAGCCTTAAATAATGGGATTCAAAAGCCCCAAAATAGGGACTGCTTGTTACTGTTGCCTTTATAAACTTGAAAAGTTGCTAGAATAACAAGATTTGTTTTATTGTGCAGTCATTATTTAGTGATTTCACACCTCTGTGATTTGTTGGAAAACCTGAAATTTTATGAGGAACAGACCAAAAATATGATGCAAAACTCTGGGCATTCTGTGAAAATCTGGGCAGATGAGGCATATACCTTCATAGCATATACCAATAGAAGAAAGTCTGGCTCAATGGTATTTGGTAAATGGACTTTTTTCTATGAGCATATGCTTGATTTACAATAGGAATGCTGGTTGGGCTGACTAATCAGCCTCCATATTTTTGAACAGCAGTGACCTATAATTGTATATGCATATACATATTGTGTTTGTGTCTGTGTGTACGTATTAAGTATGCATGTGCATTTATATATTATACAGACACATGTACATATATAACTATGTGTGTATGTTCATTTCTCTCTCTCTTCTCTCTACATATGTACAATATACGTACACACACATATATTCACATATGAGCAATCTATAGTGCTTACTATAATAAAACCAGTCCATAAAAACAGCTTTTGCATTGTTTTATTTTCAGAATTTACTTACATGGATTTGGAAAAAGAGCTTTCTTTCAACAAAAATCCAGCAGATTCAAAATAGTCTTTCCAAAGTGCAGTTTACTGCTGCAGTATTCTTCCATGCAGAGATAGTAAGTAGTATTGTAAATCGATTTTACTAGACAGGCAAGGTAACCTCCGCCGGGGCAAATCCCATTCAGAATTGTGTGATATCCTGCAGTATTCAGATTGCAAGGGCACCTTCACACATATCACTTTGGTCTCCTCTTCAGGTTGTCTCAACCTTGAATTAGGTAATGGAAAGTAAATCCCCACGTTTGCTGAGGAGTTAGTCCCCGGGATTCATGAAGCTCGGTGCAAGGACGGTTTTAGCCTTGCGCCAAGGGTCCTCATTACAGATGGTGCAGCAGCGCCATAGGAATATTTATGAGGGCACGCTGCCGCACCCTCGACGTGCACAGGAAATGTGTGCGAGTGCAGGGGGCATGTTTAAGTGCTCTACGGAGGCGGAAACATGGCCCCACAGTTGTACAACCTACGATGCTTACTATTAGAGCCAACTTCTTATAGTAAGCAATGAATTCAGTGTCCGTGGATAATGAAATGTATGCTAAGCATACAAGAGTCTCCATGGACACTGAAATAAAATCAAAGTAGTAAACACACACGTACGTAGCGGAATGTTGAGCCCCATCCTTGGAACTTTCACAATTAGATTCCCTGTGTCCCTATTTTACATTTGTATTGCTTCAATATAAAAAGTGTAATCAAAGCACAGTGTGTTTGCGTGTCGCTGGCCCCTGCTTAGCGTATCTTACACATCAATATCAACCAAATAAAGACAAGCATGCGGAATTAACATTAACGTCAATAGTGTAATGATTAGAGCATATGCCTAATGAGCAGGCATGCATGGTTTGAGGCCAACTATAGCACATATCATTTTCCATGTGGAATGTCATTTTACTGTATAACCTACATAATAACATGTAAATGTGAACTGGAGTACCGCATGAAATGTTTAACTAATGTCATGCAATGAAAGTGGTATTGTCATAATGAATAAGGCACTAGTAAGCAGGTGTAAGAACAAATAAGCAGTAGTAAACATATATAAGTACCAGTAAGCAAGTCAAGTTTGAGTGCGCTTGTGCGGGTGTAAGTAGTGCCCAGCACAGGAAATGTATATAATTATGTAGATGTATGTGCTTGTGTATGTACAGATATAATATATATATATATATATATATATATATATATATATATATATATATATCTATGAAGAATGAACATCGTAACAATAAAGCATGCAAAAAGAATGTGAAGGAAATCAACAGCAACGCCAGTATTATATAGTGCTGTCAGTGTATGTCATACCCAGCTGGGCAGGAGTGAGCAAAGCACTGCTACTCACACCACAGGCAGGATACTACCAGTCAGAATAACATTGCTGATCTGCTAAGTCTACTTTACAAACAATCACAGGGTCGTTCCTGGTGGGACTACCCAAAAACTGCTAGGAAGGTTGGACCTATGACCATTGCACAAGCAAGGGCAGGTATGTTCAAGGACTAAATGGTGGGAGAGCCTGATAATACATAGGTTGGAACAACATACATGTAGGACCACTAATGCTGGGGAGAGGGCAATGTGTGGAGGTTTGTCAAGGCTGTGATAGCAGCCGGAAAATGGATGGTTTGCATGTATGTCGAACCTGGGTGGGGTGGAGGAACTATGGGTATGAAATTATGGATCCAGGTGTGTCAGGGTTGGATGGCCTGGTTCTAATTGGCCCGCCTCATGGAGGTCAGCGAGTTCGTTATAAGTATATATGCATACACACATGCATGCATCTATATGTAGAAGTACATTACCTGTAACACATTCATTCCTTTCGCAGACATAAATAACATGAAAGTGCACCTACAAACCTTGACAGTAGATAGAATAATAGTATGTGCATAAGAGGGAAGGCGAAACAGAAGACCCTAAAAGACAAGGCCAAAACCAAAACCCAAACATACCCTGGCATCATAAGGAAAGCAGGAGCTGACAACATGTGAGCTGAAATTGCTGCAGCATGAATCTTAATGCTTCTCTTTTTTCTGCACACACTCTCCCTGTACTAGGTCTTCACCAGTGCTGCCGAGGCCAATCTGGAGCTATTAAAATCATCCTTGGCTTGTCTTGTCTGACAGTTCCCCATGACACTGTCAATTTTGAAATACATGAAGATCCAATCATTCCATGATTTGTCTAACACATCTCTGCTGAGTTCTGTGCTGCTCCGAAAACCTTGCCTGAAGAGAGTTAGTTGCAAGCTGCAGTCTCCTCCCATAAAATCATTGCTTGCCTGCACAATGGGTAAGTTTGTTGATGTACCACATGACAGTTGTGTTGTGTTGTAGAATCAACACCTGCCCTGGAACATGTTGATATGTAGATGCTGCTAGTCTGGCAGGGCACTTGTCTTGTATCCACTTTCCATTCAGATGAGCTCCCCAAGCAATGTGTGAGGCATCTGTTCGTTAGAATCTGACTCTCTCTGGCGGGTCACAGAGAGTCCCTTGTTTAGGTGACATTCTTTTGAATGCAAGGTATTATTTGAATGACAGTGTCCAAATCCTAGGCATCTTAGCACTGCTTATCACAAATCCAAATGCTGTAGAAGGTCTAGTCTTATAGGCACATGAAGGTAAGCCTTCCTTGAGATCTAAGTTACCATCCAGTGATCTTTGCCCAGCAAGGTAAAAAGCTGTAATAATGTCATTTTTTTGAACTGGGAATGTCCAGATAAGTGTTGAGGATAGATAAAAAATTGGTAATGATATCCGAACCCATCTGTCTTGGGTAATTAAATCCCAATTGTCTTTTAGACTGGGAATCATAAGCAGGATATGTCCATCCCAATTGTGAAAGGAGATAATGAATCATCCACATCAGAATCAGAATAAGGAGGATACTCAAGAACAGCCACCTGAGAAGCCCCTTCAGCCTGGCCTACTTCCTGAGAGGACACATCCTGTAACAGTAAAGTTTCTCCCTGAGACTCTAATGTCGGTTCTTCCACTAGGCTTCGCTGCTTTGTCCTTTTTTTTTCCGAAGCGGCGTCGGAGCATCCGGCGGCACCATGCAGCAAAAGAGAGGGAGGCGTCGTCGGTCATGTACCCTCGCATTGATCGCACTGGTCGCCTAATGCGCCTTTGACCGACGTCAGCCATATACTTTGGTATTGGTGAAGAACATCTGCTAAAACGCAGAAGTGTGTACAATGTCCAAAGTCAGTGCTGTTCTCAAAAAATCAAATGTGAGGACTTTCTCACACATGGAATCATTCCTGTGACCTGCCTGCTACGGCAACGCCAATCACTAAACCGGTCCTAATTGTAAAATAATTTCACCGAACTCATACATTATTAGCTCACATGTGTAACGTGTGCGTTACCACATAGTCATACCTATTAATTTATTGTAGTGTCATGTTAATGGGAGTAATGATGTAATGAACTATATAGTCTATTTTTTAAATAAAAACATGTGTGTCCCAGGCGGGACAACCCAAAACTTGTGAATAGTTTGCTATTGGTCACTCATTTCACCAATGTTTGTGGACTAAAAGTTTGGGATGTTTGAGGATACGTGGAGTGAGTCAACCCATGGGATGGGTCTACAGGAGGGAGTGGCCACTGTGTAGCAGTGTGGATACACTGTGTATCCAACTGGAAAATGGATTACTGCTGTGTTAGTGTAGTGTTGGGGTGGGTGTTTGGAGAACCAGGAGTCATGGGTATATGGGTATATATGCAAATGAAGCAGCACAGCAATAGTGTAATGGTTAGAGCATCCGCGTAACGAACAGACATTCCCGTTCTGAATCCCAATGCAGCACATACCATTTTCCATTGATAATCTGTATATGAACATATTTCGACATCTGTATGCTGTATAACCTGCATAATAACAATTAAAAGTGAACTGGAGCAAAGTGTCAGTGACATAATGAATAAGGCACTAGTAAGCAGGTCTAAGCAAAAATAAGCACCAATAAGCATGTTTAAGTGAGTCTGCGCATGGGGTATGCATTGCCTTATATAGGGTTACCACCTGCCCCACTTTGCAAGGGACAGACCCTTTTTGGGCAGTTGTGTCCTGCAATAATATTGTAAGAATGGCAACTGTCCTGAAATATTATCACAAAATTATTTTATGTAATAGTTGCATAAAACAGTTATTCTGTATATGAAACACCTAAATGTTATACGAAACAGAATAAGCTACTAAAATGCTACAAGAATAAGCTTTTATTTAGGCAAAAAAGTAAAGTTATGTCCCTTGTACTGACCGTGGGTATATTTTGGCCTGCAAAATCTGAAGTTTGTACCACAATTGTCCCACTTTGGCCATCTAAAAAGGTGGCAACCCTAGCCTTACAAATCCAACCAGAACAAAAACAATGGCAGAGTAATGATAGATAATCCAAGTACAAATGAAGACAAAGCAGTACAAATGTATAAACTTTAATGGAAGTAGCAAAAAGCTATTGAAAAAGGGTTGTTTTACCTGAAAGCTTTGCTTTTTGCCACTTCTATTAAATTTTCTACGTTTGTACTGGTTTGTCTTCATTTGTAACCCTAGCCTTACAGACATATAAATATATATATATATATATATATATATATATATATATATATATGTGTGTGTGTGTGTGTGTGTGTGTGTGTGTGTGCGCGTAGATATACAGATATACACCTATGATAGGAAACAGCACACAAGAATGACATATGTTCACAGGCTATGCCAATGGAAGTGAGGGGCCCAAGCAAGAAACATGTAACACGTAGCATGACACCCCCCCAAGCTGGACAGAGGAAACATGCACACAAACCCATAAACAATGTAAATAGTCCACTGCTCCCCAGAGCACAGGCAGGATACAACCGGGGGGGGGGGTTACACAGTGCACCTATGAAATCTAATCTTGGAGCACAGACAGAAGCGTCCCTTGCGGGACACCCCAAAAACTGACATATAACCAAAGGAAGGTGATACGCCGACCATTTTGGCCGGGATGTGTACATACCCGAAATATAAGGGTGGGAAAGCCTGATGACCCATGGGTTGAGACAACGTATGACATGGGTCCCATGAAGTGGAGAGTGGGCAGCGTGTAGTTGTGTTTTCAGACCCGACTAGCATCCAGAGTAAGGATGGGTGCTGTAGAGGAGTTGCGGGTGGGGGAACATTGGGTAGCTAGTTATGGGTCTAGGTGTGCAGATGTTGGCTGATGTGGGTCTATATGGAGAGCCCCAGGGATGTAAGCAAAAGTATTCATTGGGCAGAGGCATCACCTAATGAGCAGCCACACCTGCTACGTGTCCCACTGCAGCAAAGTGTAATCTACATGGCAAGGAATGGAATAACCAGATGTAGATGTATATATGTAGAGTTATGTGTGTGTATGTATATCTACCCATAGCTACATGGAGATATACCTCTCCCTCTCCGTAGTACAAATGTATACATACAGAGGCAGAATACATATACACACCCACATATAGATATATATATATGCAGACATCCATACACCCATATGTCGATAGAAATATATAGAGAGAAATATATAAATATATACATGTATGCATACATATACAGACATATCTGTATATATAGTAATGTATATGCATATATATATATATATATATATATATATATATATATATATATATATATATATATATATATATATATATATATGTGTGTGTGTGTGTGTGTGTGTGTGTGTGTGTTTGTTTGTGTAAATATAATGTATATAGCTAGGATATGATACAGCAGTTACGAATTACATATGTTCACAGGCCGTGCATATAGGGGTGAGAGGTCCAATCAACAAACATGTAACACGTAGCATCAACCCACCCACCCCCAGCTAGACCGGTGAAACATGCAGACACACAATAAAAGTAAACACACCACTGCCTCCCAGACCACCGGCAGGATACTACCAGTGGGAGAGACCTGCCAGGTCTAATCTTGAAACAAAGACATCAATGTCCCTTGTGAAGCAACCCAAAATTTACTGATCATCAGAGTCAGTCTCTGTAATGATTCATCAAACCAGGCTGTAGACGTACACGGACCAGTAGGTTGTGCAAGCCTGATAACCCATGGGTCGACACAACATACTACATGGGAACCAACACGTGGAGAGTGGGCAGGGTGTAGTGGTGTGTTTAGACTTCACCTCCACCCACAGTAAGGATGAGTGCTGTAGAGGAGGAGCAGGCGGGGGAACTATGGGTATGCAATTATGGGCCTAGGCATACAGATGTTGGCTGGTGCAATTGTATTAGGACTGTCCTGGGGATGTAAGTAATATTCCAAAATGGTCAGAGCTTACGCCCATACCTCTCAACCCTAAGAGCAATTCCACTGGACAGGACATAAACCGTCAGGGGGAACAAATAGGAACCATACCTCTCAATTGTTCCTGATTTTCAGGGACATCCCTAATATTGACTCAAATTTTAACTTTGTCCCTCTTAATCCCTCCTAAAACTAGTGACTTTCGGAGGAAAGGTGGTGAATTACACTTAATGAATTATGACAATAATTAAGTGTTATAAACTTCTTTAACTTCAGAAAATGTATATTAATTCATATGCTCTGATTCTGTCAATGTTTCAAGTTAATAGCACTAATATTGTAAGTGTCCCTGATTGTCCCTGAGTGTTTCTTGACTTGTCCCTGATTCAGTTGATATTTGTCCCCAATCGTTTGAGAGGTCTGATAGGAACAGAAAGCACATATTCCACTTACAACCTTAGAAAGCTGATAGAATAATAGGTATGCATTAGCATGACTCGGCTGAAGGATGTTGGTTCCTAAACCCAATTACTTGCCTGTATTTAATGGTGCCATTTCCTAGGTATTTGCCAGACAGGTGCAGATTGTAAGAAGAACACACCAATAATATCAAGCAAACTCTGGCCAGGCACGGATTCCATACAGTCGAACGGTATGCTTACGCCTAATGGGCAGCCATTCCCGATATGGGTCCCACCGCAGCACAGTCCAGTTTAAATGGCTATGTACGGTATGACCATATGTGTTGTTGCATAACCTACTACACAGCACCTATAAACACTTGGTCGCAACAACCCACTGTAGGCATGTAAGCCGACGTAATAGGCATCAGACGGAATTATCGTAGTCCTCACCCCCACCCAGGAGTGTGATTGTCAGATGCAAACACCAAATGCAGTGCATTTGCAAGTGCAGGATCAAGTGGGTGTAAGCCTGTTTGGGCGCCGATATGCGAGTATCGCACTGGTGAAACAATGTAGAGGCTAACTAACTGTAAGAAACTGTAACTGGAGGTTAGCATTGCTTAGCTCCATGCAAACTCACGCACACCCGTTCACAACTGCTTTAAAGTGCCTTAATCACTCTGTACCCAACAGCACATGTTCTGGCCAGCAACAATATAACCAGCCTCTGCAAGGCTAGAACTCTGGACATCACAGTCATAGTAGTAAATCACTAAGCCATGATAGCAATACATATAAAGTAGGTATCAGCAAACTAATCCTCACAACACGGAAATCAAATCAAATATGTGAACTGAATCTATGTACAGTGTAATGTGCTATAACCTGCCACAGACCATAAATATGTGAATTGGAGTACTGCAGTAAACATAGAGTTGAAGTGTCACTGTAAAAAGATATGAAGTCCTCAGGACCCCATACAGTGTATGTACACATGAATGATGGATACCAGACACATATATAACCTGTAATGAGTAAGACGTCATTGACAAAAGGCAAATATAATGCTAGATAACCAATAAGCAATGCTAACAACAGCACAGCCCAACTACGTAACTGTAAGCAATGTGTAGGGAAGCCAATACAATATAACCACAGGTACACCTCTTTAAGCAGTACCAACCTGAAGTAAGCAGGTGTGTCCATAGCTTAGCCTTTTCAAAACCGGCCAATTACAGAAAAGTGTGGGAATCCGACCCTACTTAAACCAAAGAGACAGGAATACAGCTCATAACTGGTTGTAGCATCCCCTTGCAGGCAGAATGGCTGGAGTGGGAGAAGGCACTCGTTTTAGAGCACAGCGATGGGGCATCCAGGAGTCTAAATTCATGTTATGGCTCCTGGTAAAGCACTATGACAGGAGACTACTGCAGAGCCAGTACCAGGGCTCGCAGTAAAAAATGGAGGCCTGGGACAGACTCGGCCGTAACCTCACTAGCACCCCAGGTATCCATCGGACTGATGAGCAGGTCAGGCACAATCATGCAGACGTGAAGCGGCAGAGGGGGATGTCCTGGAACAGTGGATCCAGGTAGCAAGGCAGATGCAGAATGTCCCAGAACCGAGTAAGTACTCCTTCCACTACTTAGTTAATAATTGCCTAGCTTGTGTATACTATGGATAGGTATGGCTAAATATCACTGTACTTGTCTGACAGCTACAGATGAGTGTGCTGCAAACCAGCAAGCTTATGATGCTAGGCTGCAAAGGATGCGTCACGAGGCAGGTTAGTAAATAGCCTACATGTACTGTCATAACAAATAAATGTAAGAGCCTCAGAAAGTGTTGTACCAGTATACTCAAATTGCGTAATATGCTGCGAATAAAGATGTAACCCCTGCATTGCTTCTGTTTACTCTGCAGTCATATGTTGTTGTACTGTTGCAGTTATTAAATAGTACTGTTGTAGTAAGCTGTGTTTCCCACACTGTGGTATGCAGATAAAATGTGTATGAAGTGCTGTATAACAATGTCGGAAGTGCAAACAGGTCTGTAATATTAGACTAAATATATTGCAAAGCCTCACAACAATTGCCTGATAGCATAGTGTACAGTGATCTTAACTGTAATGCTTTTGTCACACACAGCAAGGCTTTGGATCCCAGGAGCGCCAGTGAGTTGTATGCATAATCATTCCACACAACTGTACACAGTTTGTTGGAATGTTCAGTGAGAAAGCCGTATGCATATATACACTTAACAACTGTGCAGATTATGCTAGAATGCTCAAATAGAAAGTGGTATGCATATTCATACCCCTCAACTGTTCCAATCTGCCCAGTATGTCCTAAGTGGCCCACATCACCTGCCTTTTCCCTGTTCCCCTGATAAATTAGTGTGATGATCCAAGAAATGTAGGCAGCTGTAAATGACATAAAACTGATAGTCAGACTTGTACATAGTCAGAGAATGAACATGCAAACATACCTGTCACCCAACAACTCACCCAAAGTGTATGATAGCAGTCAGCAGTCTCAAAACATGCTGCATTAACACCTGCATCTTGTCAAGCCTGTACGTAAGTCACAGGTCCCATACATACTAATCTACTAACATACTTTTGTACAATATAACGCCATTGAGTAGTGCAATAATACATGTAAGGGACAGACCACTGCAGTGACTACGAATATTGTGAAAACTACAAGGATTTATTAGTTATTAATTGAACTCTCTCTCTCACCCCTACCATATGTGTAAAATAACGGATTTACACAACTCATTTGGTATGTCTACACTCCTAACCTTTGTTGGGACATAAGCCCTATTGGTTTATAAATATTCATATCTGTATCTATGCATGTGCCATGTTAAAATACTCCCATATTGGTGTCCTGTTGCCATCGATGAAACCTGCATGTTGCTGTAATAGCCACTGTTTACCCATATATGCATGTGTACTGCCTGCTCTGCAACCATGCTATATCTGGTGCCCTAGGTAATCGGAATACCTGTGTTTGCTGTTATAACTAATCATGAATGCTGTTGACTATTACTAACCCATATCTGCCTTAAACATGCTACAACATAGCTTGCATGGGAAGGCCGGTCCCAGCGAACCCTCCTGTCCCATTTCAGCTGGCCATGGCACCAGGCACCAGCACATCTGGGTCCCAGCCTGGGACCTCCTCGTCCATTGGCCTTGCACCACCTTCGGGTGGAATCATCACAGGGAATGGGGTTCGGCACCCCCTCCTAGGAGCGGGAGCGGACAGGAACCTGTCACCCATGGTATGGTCTGGGCAGTGGTGTGTAGGGATCTCGACAGGGAGATTTGAGACCGCCTATGCCAGCTTGAGGGCTGAGTGGTGCAACTAGAGGGTGAGCCTGCCCCTCCTACACAGCCCCCAGCACAGCCACCTTCTTGGCTGTAAAGGTGCAGTGGTGACTGCCCATGGGTGGGGACCTCAGTCCCACTGTATCCATTTGTGGGCTCATGGGCTTGCGACTTCCAAACACCAGTGGCGACTTGTGACTTCAAATTAAAGAGGGGCTGCAGTATACAGCTGAATGATTGGGGCCAATGGGAAGGGGTGTGACCAACTAGAAAGGGGAGCTATGCTCAAAACCACAACAACTGGAACTTTAATTAAATAGATGCCCTGGGTGCCAAACCATCATTACAAGAGTCCAATCAGAACAAAATAAAGTGTAAAAGAAAAAATATTTCAATGCATTGGCTACATGACAACTTACTTAATATGCAGATGGAAACACAAAGGTTGTGAGGTATGAAAAAATAAATTGCTTTTTAAATACATTACTGGAATGCCAGTCAAACTCAAGTATAAAAAAGTCAAGCAGCACTCAGTTCAAACCACTTCTCCTTGCACTGCAGTTCTAATTATAATTTATATTCAGCTTTATAAAATTACCAAGTAACATGCTGAAAGTAGCAATCTCTGTGATACCTCCACTTGTAAAAATGTTTCTTATCCAAAAAAGACCTGCTGCCTGACAACAACTATCTACTTGTTTCATGGGGAACACATGCTCAAAGTAAAAAATGAACAGTGAACAAGAAACAAGCTCAAGATAAATTGCTTAAAGTGTTACTGCACAAGTTATGGACGACACATGATAGACTGGCATTCTGTTTAGTTTACGGGTAAAGCCTGCCAAGAAAATACTGTAATGCTGTCCTTTATTACAAATGCTGTCATATGCATTTCAATATCTAAGGCTTATACGTTATCTAGTTATGTAAATATTCTCTGCATGGCAACAATGAAAAGGCCTTCAATGTTGGTAATTCTTTAACAGTATACTTATTACAGCTTACTTGCATCTTACAATCTCCGACAAGCTTACCTGATGGTCATTAAAGTATTGCTACTTTTATACAGAGCAACAGGGCACTGCAACAGCATGCATTTTCTGAATAATAAGAAGCATAAATCAACAGTATAAAAATATGATAGAAAACCAGAACATTCTTCAAAATCAAAGACAGATGAAAAGTCATGGTCATACTTGTGGTCTACCTTGGATGGGGGAATACTCTGCACATTTACACTGCATAACTGCTCCTTGCTTTGCTTGGACACATCCAGAGCCACTACAATGGGGAGTGGGGTGCAACAAGTAGGTCACAGTTTGAAATGTCTCTGGCTGACGGTGATGGCTCTAACACTCATACCTCTCAACCTCAGAGCAAGAAATCTAGACAAAGCCATACATAGGAGTGGGACACAGGCCCAAAAATAAAGACAATTTTTAAATATTGCTCTTATAAACTTAGAAAGATAATAGAATGGTAGTCGTTCTTGCATTAGTATGATTTTTTGAAGGGTATGAAATCTGAAACTCAAATGTCTGCCATTATTTTCTAACTTCAATCTTTAATGATTTGCTACAAATTTGACAGAAAACCACAATTTTATGAAAAACAGACCAAAAATGTTATGCAGAAATATAAAATTGCCACACAATACAGCTGGGAACCTGTCAAAGAAGGGACACCTTTATAAAATTAGTACTGTTAACTTGAGCAGCTGACAAAATAAGAGCATCTACATGCATTTCTGAAGTAAAAGTAATCTATAACTCTGATCATTACAGTTATTTATAATTGTAAACCCTTCATGTTTTCTTCCAAAATTGCCATTTTGCGGAGGGATTATTAGGGGGAGAGCAACACTTTGAGCCAAAATTGGGGACAGTTGAAAGGTTTGGATATTCCTAATTCTATAAAGCATGTACCTCTCAACCTCTTAATGCAGGAAATCTGGACAAGGACAAATATATTGGGAGAACATACAAACAGTACTAAAATTGCTCTTGTATAAACTTAAGACAGTTGATAGAATAACAGGTCTTGATTTAGCATACATTTTTTCTGAAGGTTATGACATCTGAAACTCATTGTCTGTCATTATTTAGTGACTTCATTGCTATATGATTTGGCAGAAAACCACAAATGTTATAAGAAGCAAACCGAAAATAAGAAGCAAAAATCTATTCATTCTGCAAAATTCTGGACAGTTGAGAGGTATAGTTCATCCTGGGCTGTCTGAGTTTGCTACCGTTCCCCCCTCACAAAGTCATGGTCGAATGGAGCCTTTCCAATGTCCCATTCCTTGGTTATTTCACCCCATTTGCCATAAACACTGTAATGTGCATACTGCTTTACTTCTGGGATGATATGGATTTCATTTGAAAGTTTTATTTTATATTTTACAGCATAAACCATAATAGATATCTGCTAAACAAAGCAATGCAGTCTCACAATGAAAATAGACTTAGCATTAAAACTTCTTTGCCCTTAAAACTCACATTCATTGAAACAGCATTGAAACCCACACAAAGAAAATACATTTTGCCAGTGGTAGATAAAGATTCATTTTGGGCTGTTTCAAATCATAGGCCCCTTGAACACAGAACATACACATGCTCCTTGATACACCTTCCTGACTGTATTAAATTATATTCCCTGTACAATACAGTACAGTTGTTAGAGGGCATTTTAAATTTATTGTTTTGAACATTTATCCATAGGTTCATAGGTTCATAGGTTCATACTAGGCTATCTGCCCTAGGGCATTTATAAGCCTAGCCAGAGTGTGTTTGGCTTTCGCCACCCATTTTAAATTAATTTTGCTATGCCCTTTTTCGAGGTTAGTATACTGTGTCCCTGTCTAACAGTGACACAGAAGTGATACCCGGGGTAAACCTACAATCCCCCATCCACTCATCAAGATTCCTCTTGAAGAGAGTCAATGAGGGACTCTGCCTAACCTGGACTGGGATTTTATTCCAGAGTGAAGAGAGCCTCTGGGTTATGAATCTGTCCCTCCAGCATGTCCTATTTATTTCAGTGCTGAGGTTCAAGTCTCTCAAGCGCGTAGCTCGATGGGATTTGGATTTTCTGAGGTGCAGCATGTCCATTAATTCTGGGTTGGACATGGCTTTATACGTCAGGCACAGATCGCCTCTGAGCAGGCGGTATGCCACTGAGTAGAGCTGGAGTTTCTTTAACCGGGCAGCATATGGCATTTGTTTGAGCCCTTTGATCCTCTTGGTGAGGTACTTTTGGGGTCTTTCCAGTTGCTGCAGGTGTCTGGTAAGGTACATCCCAAAAGGGGCATTGTACTCAATTATGGGCCTGATAAGGGATGAGTAAAGAGGCACGATGACCTCCCCTGATCTAGATGTGAATCCGTTCATGATTAGGTAGGCTATATAAAATGTTTTTCTAACCACTTTGGCCACGTGGTTGTCAAATGAGAGATTGCTATCAACTTGGGTCCCCAGGTCCCTAATTACTTCTTCCATACTTAATGGATTACCACTTATGCGGTAATTTGTGGGCACTTTGTTTTTGCCAAAGGGGATGACTATACACTTTTTGGCATTTATCTTGAGGCCATGGCTCTGGCACCAGTTGTCTATTTCTATGAGGCCCTTTTGGAGGGTGCTTGTGTCAGCTGGAGAGTCAATTATGGCACCCAGTTTGCAGTCATCTGCAAACTTGGACAGCCACAGTCCTTCCGTGTTGGCCTGTACCTCTGAGAAATATATATCAAACAAGAGAGGTCAAAGGACTGAGCCTTGTGGGATGCCACTTGTAACTGGTTTGGAGTCTGACATGGCTCCAGCAATTCTAATCATGTGGGTTCTGTCCTTGAGCCAGTTTGCAAACCATCTAGTGACATAGGGGTTTATATTTAAGCTGGTAAGCTTATCTATAATGCCCGAGTGGGGTATTGTATCGAAGGCTTTTGCGAGGTCCAGGTAGGCTGTGTGGACCACCTTCCCCTCGTCAATGGCCTTGGTGACTGTTTCAAAGAAATTGACCAGGATTAAGAGGCAGGATCTACCCTTAACAAAGCCGAACTGGGTAGGATCCAGTGTCTGTAGGTCCCCGATATCTTTATTTATAAGGTCCATGATGATCCTTTCCATAGCTTTGCAGACCAAGCTAGTCAGGCTTATGGGGTGATAGTTTCCACGATCCATTGAGACACCACCTTTGTGGAGAGGGACCACCGTTGCTGTACGCCACTCTTTGGGTACATATCCTGTAGTAAGGCTGAGATTGAACAGTAGTTTTATGTTTGGGTTTAGCTCTTCTTGGAGTTCATGTAGGATGCAGCCTGGGACATCGTCTGGTCTCATTGATGCTGTGTTTTTTGCTTTGGAGAGGGCGGCTCTTACCTGAGCATCTGAGTTGTCAGGAGGGCAGCACTCTGCTGGGATAGATATTTGCCCTTTTGGTGGGGAGGGGGGGAGAAGTTTGCGCTGAACCTGTCAACTAGGATGTTGGCAATGTCTGTGGGTTCGGTGTATTTTTTGTCATTTTGGACTAATTCTGAGCATATCTGGGAATTCCCACCCAGGTTCCTAACATAACTAAAGAAAGCCTTGTGATTATCCTTAGTGTCCTGTGCAATTTTTCTCTTGAAGCTGGCCTTAGATGATTTTATGAGTGCCCGTAGTTTTTTTCTAATACTGATCAGAGATGCCTTCCCTTTTTGGGATTTTGCTCTATCATGTAGTAGCTTCCTCCTTCTATTGTATAGTTTGTTTATGGCTGGGGTCTGCCTTTGGAGGATTGGGTCTTGGTTTTATTTGGGATTGCCTGATCCATGCATTCCTGAAGGTGTTCATAGAATGCATTTATAAAGGATTCTGTGCATTTTCCACAGGCCCAGGGGCTTTGAAGGATTCCACCTCGGTTTTGAGGAGTGTGAAATTTGCTTTAGAGAAGTTTTTCACTGTGGTTTTCTGGGTAGGGGGTGGGGTCGGGATGTGAATATACACTGAGATTAGTTTATGGTCTGATCTTACCAGTGAGGGATACACTTCTGGTCTGGAGCATAGAGTCCCCATGTTGGTGATGATCAGGTCCAGTATGTTTTCCCCTCTTGTGGGAGTGGTAACAAGTTGCTCCATAGCATTTTAGTTTATAAATTCTAGGAACCTTTGGGCTAGGGTGTTGGAGCTAGAGTAATGCTCCCAGTCTATGTTTGGGTAGTTGAAGTCGCCCAATATAATGGTGTTTGGAGAGACCTTCATATTTTCCAGTGTTCTCAGGAAGGCCGAGTGGGGTTCCTGGGTTTGGGAGAGTGGTCTGTAGCAGGCTATAAACTGGAAGGCAGTTTTACCCACTGTTAGTTGCACATGGATAGTCTCTGATGCTTCGCTGCTGTGCCACCAACCTGGAGGTGTGGGTATCTTTGAAGAATATTGATACTCCCCCTCCTTTTGTGGTTCGGTCCAAGTTTTGGGGTCAAAAAGCATGGAATGAGGTATAACCTGGTAGTGCTGGGGTGCTCTCGGGAGCCTTGAACCAGGTTTCTGTTACTGCACAGATATCAATGTTCTCCATGCTAAAGAGAGTTTTGAGTGCATGCATCTTGAGGTTTAGACTTCTGGCGTTGAGTAGCACTACTCTTAGTTTCTTATCCCTTGTGATACCTATGGAGGTGGGTTTGTCTTTTGAGCCTTGCCTAAAAAAGGCACTATGGGGGTAGCAAGAGCCTTTGCCAATATACCAAAGCCCAGGGGTGATAGGTTCAAGCTGTCCCTAGTGAAGCATCGTGGCTAGTCGAGCATGTCATCCCAGGCTGACAGTCATTGGATCTCTTTCAATGACACCAATACTTAAGCCAATAGTTGAAATTGATCATCTTGTCTTCATATTGTGGCATCGTTCTTGGTGAGGGTAAGATGCTACTCAAGGTCAGGGTCATTCCAGCTAACAATGAAACACAATGCATGCACCAATAATGACAAAGCTCCCCAATTCAGAACATTTTCATCATAAAAGTCTACTCAAACTTCTACAGTCCACCAGTATCAGTAAGTATGCATTATCTCTGAAGAAGTAAAAGTCATCTAAATAATTCCATATTAAAGAAATCTGTTAACTAATGAAGAGGTTACTGCTAGCAAACAACTTTATATGTCATTGTTTCATCTACAAATAAAGTGCCTGTTGCCCTTGAGGAACAAATTGCCTATGTTGCATTAAAAAAAATGATAAGCTAGTAATATCACAAAAGGGAATGGATGGCAAACTGATAACAGGTTCTTAGTTACTAGGTATCTTTGCCAGAGAGGACTGCAGCATCCATCCCCTTTATAACAGAGTACAGTACCAGCAATGCATCTGTCTACTGTGGGAGTAGAACCCACAGCCTTCTGCATCAAAAGCAAGTACACTACCTGTTGTGCTATTAACAGCATGAGCAGACTCTGCATAAGCAGCACTAAACTTTTGTTCCCCTGCAGCTCTCAGCTCCTTGTAAAATCTACTCGACATTCAGCTATATCTCTGAATTTCGCAGCACAAGAAATCTGGAAAAAGCCAAAATTTATTTGGGGGGGGGGTCAAAACCCCTAAAACCAGGGACACATTTTAAACATTGCTTGTATAATGTTGGAAAGCTGCTAGAATAAAATGCTGTGTTACCACCATACATTTCATTGCTAAGTATTGAACCCAGGACCCTGTGCAAAACACTCAAAGCAACATACCACTATGCCAAATCATCTATTGCATGAAAGAAAGGAAGACTAAAACTTTAATGGCTACCATTTAGAGAATTCAGTTCTCACTATAGCTGTCAACATCTTAGCACAAAACACCTGAACAAAGCCAATGATGAGCGAATACAGCCCCCAAACATATTCAGTGAGTTCAGTTATCACCATAGCTCTCAACCTTGACACAAAAAAACATGGATGAAGCCAACAATGGGGGAATACAGTCCAATAAATAGGAACAAATATCCATTAAGGACACCAGAGGAAACCCACACAAACACAGGAAGAACATGCAGACTCCACCCAGAAGGCACCAAAGCTAAGAGTCAAACTAGACAACCTACAGCTGTTAGGCAACAATGCTACCACTGCACCACTGCATGACTGGTTATGTTAAGTAACAAAAATACAGAAACCACAGACTTTATGAGGAGCAGAACAGAACAAATTTGAAGCAAAAATCTGCAAATGTTTTACAAATGGTGGTGGGTAGGGAATTCAGGCTCTTGTCACTTGGGCCAACGGTACAGTGTTTCAGCCTTATTCTCTACCCAACACCATGTAGCAACTGGGGCATTTTACACACTATCTGTCCTCCATAACAGCCCACTCATGCTGTCAGGTCCTTGCAAGACGTGAGTAGGCTGGAGCCTCCAGCCTGTGGACAATGCAGTCCGGTGACCTGGGCTGGAAGGGCAGAGTTTCCTGCCTTCCCTAACCGGACTGCCTAACAAAGCAGTCTGGAGTTCAGGAATGAGCACACATGCATGCATGGAGTTCTGGTCTGCCTAACACAGCAGTGAGGAAACAAGCACGCATGTGCGGAGTCAGGGACTACTCGTGAAATATTTTATTTTTTATGTTCTACAGTAGGGAGAATTTATGTTCTACAGTGAGGGGAATTTATTTTATTCATTTTACAGGTGAGGGGTCTGCAGTCTTGCAGTCCTATAGCACGAGCTGCCCTTGCCAAACACTCCTCCCCGTCCAAGGTGTTCCCACCCACATGTGTCATATATAGCCCCTGTACATGTCTTGTTTGTCTTGTCTGTCATCCTACGCAATCTATCCTCCCTGATCATACCTACTCTCCTTCCCCAACATCCCACTCCCACCTAAAATAAAAGAGAAAAAGGGCAATCTGTTCCTGCAAAAAAAAAAAAAGCATGCCCCATACATAGCTGTCCATTTCACACACGTGTCCACTGGACACATGTAAACATTTCTAATTGGCATCACAACATACTATCGTTGTCCTCACCCCTCCCTCAGGGTTGTGAGTCTCCAAATGTACCGCCAAATTTATTGCATATGCAAAGCTGTTGCTGAAGAATAAATGGACAGCTACGGACCTTCCCTTCACCCTTCCTGCAAATCCCTAGCTACCTCGCCTACTGTCTTTCCCTCTTTGTGCCTGTTTTTCACCACTTTCCTATCATGACTTTTTTTTTTCTTTTAAAGAAATTAGCACAGGGGTAAGTGGGAGTAAGCACTTTTAAGCAGCAGTGAGCAGGTTTCAGCCTCTTTGCGCAGGAGTAAGCACTGCCTACACAGGTTAAGAAATCAACAATGTAACTGAGTGTAAGGAACTGTAACCAAAAGTAACCACTGCTTACTGTCATGCAAACTCGTGCACACCCGCTCCCCACTGCTTAAAAGTGCCTTAATCACTCCATATCCAATGGCCCTTGTTTTGCCTAGCAACAAAACAAACGGCCTCTGCAAGGCTCAAAACCAGAACCCTGCACACCACAGCCAATGTGATTTACCACTATACCATGGCAGATATACAGACATTGGATGTTATCACAAACATATCATCCAGCACAGTCATTCTACAGTATAGGAAATTTATTCCATCATGTAGATGTTTGTGTGTGTCTATGTCCAGATATAGATACATACATAGATATAGATATATACAGATATATCAAGAATATACAATGTGACAACAAAGTATTAAAAAAGAATGAAAAGGGAAACACCAGCAACTCCTGTATTATGTAGTGGTGTTGTCCTGTGTAATATCAAGATTCCCTCAGACAGACATGTGTTATTAATACACGGAAACATTTGTACATTGGCCAAATACATTACTTTGTGCATTTTATTTACATTAACAAAACAGTTCCTGTCCAATCATTATGTGAGAACAGTACTCTTGCAAGGTGCTGTGTGTGACATTATCATCATCATTAAAAAGTTAAACGGGGTAACCATAGAAGGACCGGTAGTGTTGTGTGTACAATGGGGTTGTCTGCGTCACAGGTACCTGGAACTTTTAGGAGTCATGTGCATACCAGGATCGTATGCCTGAGAGAGGGGTGAGGACAGCAGTAGTATGTTGTGATGCAAATTAAAAAGGTTACATGTGTCCAGTGAACATGTGTGTGAAATGAACAGCTATGTATGGGGTAAATGTTGTTCTGAGAACAGATTGGCCTTTTGTTTCCATTTTCGTAAGGTGAGAGTGGGATGTTGAGGAAGGATAGTAGGTATGCTTGTGGAGGATAGGTTGGGTAGGATGACAGACAAGACAGCATACAGGGGCGGTATATGTCACATGTGAGAGGATACACCCTGGTCAGGGAGGGGTGTTTGGCAGTCACAAGTCCATGAGCCCCAAATAGAAACAGTGGGACGAAGGTGCCCACCCATGGCCAGCCACCACTGCACCTTCACAGCTGCAAAGGTGGCTGTGCTGGGGGCTGTCTAGTAGGGGCAGGCTCACCCTATAAATGTGACACTCTGCCCTTCAGCTGGCGTATCTGGCCTCAAAACCTTTTATTGAGCCCCCTACACACCATGTCCTGGATTGTACGATGGCTGACAAGTTCCTGTCTGGACATGCTCCCAGGGGGGACAAACCCCATCCTCAGTGGCTGTTCCACCAGAAGGTTGTGCAGAGCCAACAGAGGTGGAGGTCCAAGGCTTGGCCGCAGATGTGCTGGTGCCCGGTGCCATGGCCAGCTGAAGTGGGACAGGTGGTTCCGCCGGGACCTCCAATCCCATACAGCCTATGGTGTTGCAGTTTTAACACAAATATGGCTTAGTAATAGTCAACAGCATTCAGGATTACTTATAACAGCATGCATAGATATGACCATCAACCCAACACAACAGATGTCATACATTTGCAGAGGGAGCACAACACATGCATATATACTGCATGGCATCTCTACAAAGCATAGATGACTTGTGATGGCAGCTATGAACAGTGGCCCATTATTGGTATGTCACTGTGATAACCTCAGACAGTGACTGTCATACCACTGTTCCATGTGACGTATGTCCAATCAGGGATATGATGGCAGTAACTCTCATTACTATCGCCATGTACTGACTGCAATCCTCAAACTATGCTTCTGCAGTTCACAGACGTGTGTTCTGTGAGTAACACAAGAAACAAATGGTTCCACACACTGACCAGTCCATAGATGACCCTACAGATGGGGGTTTCCTCACAAACAGAGCACTGTCTTGTCAGTTATTAACACATGTAGACTAGCCATTACCACACACAACCTGTTAAATTGGCAGTAGTCTTAATAAAGCATAGCTACACTTACTGTAGTCATGTCTAGCACATCACTTTACTGTCTTTAGGCTATTTTCTACTATGTATGTTGTTTGAGGAATATCCAGATATCATCTGTGATGCTGTTTACCAAACACCATATGCAGTTTCCACTCACAGCAACTGTCATGGGCAAACACCGACATGATGTTCCTAGATACTGTAGTGTGTTTCCATGCGATTGGCTATGGGAATGTCAGCACAGCTGTTCTACATGCAATCAGCTAGAGGAAGACTGCAATATTTGCAGAGGCCATAACCTGATCATGACCATCACTTACAAAAAACAAACTGCTGATGACCAAGTATACAACTCCACATCCACAAGAGAGTGTGTGGGAGGGACAGACAGAGGCAAAGCATATCAGAGAAGAGCTGGGAGACTAAACCCTAAGCATTGTCTGTCACACACCTACCAGTACAGGGGTTCAAACCCCTGACTGACTAGCCATTATTATTACAAGTGCATACAGTTACTCCATGTGCCACATAGCTGACATGTTAGTGTGCTGTAAGAACATATATATGTGCTGGTGAGCGACATCTGCAACAGAGATATAGTAGACATACATTAGGTGTAGCACACATGGCTGCCCACATGAACAGATGTCATTGTCAACACAACCACACTCTCTAAGGGACTTGGACACATTGGCACACTTTAGCAGGCTCACAAATACAATTCCTAACTACTAAGTTTACCACATTGCAGTAATGCACAGGTATTACATGCACCACAGGGGATATACTGAGGTTCTATGGGCTAGGGCATGTGAACGTGTCAGACATCATTCAGTATGCCAATGGGAGTTATACTGGGTGTGACTGTGGTTGGGAACATCATACCCCACATGCAGACACAAGGTGCCAGTACTGACATGCATGTGGGCATTGCTTCATGGGTGTGTAGTGGTTGGCTGTGCAAGATGGCTATACAAGGCTGGGTGAGGGGTAATCCTTGGCATCAGGCCACCTGACAATGGACTGCAGTGTGGTTCAGGGGTGTATTGTCTGCAATGTCCCACACAGATGGGTACTGTATGACCTGCCCTGTCATCCTGGTTACTATTGTGTGTGGCCATTGCTTTGCAATGCATGCCATGTCTGTGTTTGATAGTCCTTGACATGCACAATGCCTGGGATGTGCATGTCTCACAATAATGTAAAGTGACATGTTTAAGTGTACCTGGTTTGCCTGGCACATGTTATGTACACTAATTGTTATCATCAGATGTGCTAATACTGGCCTATGCCAATACTGGCCTGGTGTGGCAGGACTTTCTAATAGACAGCAGGTTGACCCTGCACCTGCAATGATAACATGCTACAGGCATTCCCTGGTGTCAGAGGCATCAGTCCATACAGGGCATGTGTGTAAGGCATTGTATATCCTTTGTGAATCACATTTGATGGAACCACATATGTTGCAGGTGTCCAGTGGGGAACAGAGTGAAGGCGCATTGTCCGCAATTATGTGCCTATTGTACTTTTGGACAGGGTGCCATGCCCTCTACGACCCACTGCAATCACACCATGCCTACTATCTGTCAACAATGTGCAGGGTACTAGCAACATAGCGGAATATTCTAGGCAAGTGTGTTTGTGTATGACACATGGGTTCAGACCGTATACTGGGTAATAGTAGGGTTGCTTACTGTGTTCACCAGGCCTTTTGCCAGATGTAGGGGAATGGCTTGCCAACCCAGTCTCTTGGCTGACTGAAATCTGTAAACTTTGTGAGGTGGATATTGTGACATATAATATGGCCACCATAATGGAAAACAACAAAACACACTCCTCAGCATGTCCAGTGGTTAGACATCTACAGCCTTCCCCACACAGGCTCTGATGGCCAGTCACACACAAACACACCTGCCATGTCTTGGAATAGAACTGCTATCGAACTAGTTTATCACACTACAGCAATACACAGGTATATCACGCGGTACAGAGATTATTTGATAACTCTATCCCCAACGGTGCATTTCACAAGGAATGACATCAGCAGGTTTACCAAAGTAGGGCATTTCAGATTTCCTGCAAATGAGTAACCCAAAATGCATTGCTCACAAAACAGACAGGGAGATAAACACAGCTGACGTGTTGGTATAAAACCCATGACCAAGATCGATATCACACTACTGCATGGAGGTGTTATAGGATGCAACACACGGATTGCTAGTGAACTTGCTCCCCAGAGGTGTAATTACAAGGTATGACATCAGCAGGAGTACCAAAGTAGGGCATTGTAAATGTCCTGCAAGTGAGTAGGGTATAATGCATTGCTCCCTACACAGACATTGAAACACACAGAACACATACATAACTGCCATGATTGTGGATGGATCCCTACCACAGTTCTAAATCACACTCCAGCGGTATGCAGTTACAGGATGCACTACAGAGATTGCTGGGTTACAGCAGTCACAGAGGTGTATTCCTAGGTGGGTAACATCAGCAGGATTGCCAAAGGTAAGTATGTGAATCGTAAGGAGTGTGAGTACTCTAAAAAGCATTGTTTTCTTCTCAAGCAGACAGACACACACAGTTAGCATGGCTGGGATTAGAACACTTACCAAACTAGTTCATCATACTACAGGATTATGCAGTTACAGAACATGCTACAGAGATTACTGGGGTATAGCAATCGCACAAGTGTATTCCTAGGTGGGTGACATCAGCAGGATTGCCAAAGGTGAGTATGTGAATTGTAAGGAGTGTACGTACTACTAAAAAGCATTGTTCACTTCTCAAGCAAACAGACACACACAGTCAGCATGTCTGAGAGTAGAACACCTACCAAACTAGTTTATCACACTACAGCATTACGCAGTTACAGAATGCACTACAGAAATTACTAGGTTACAGCACTCACAGAGGTGTATTCCTAGTTGGGTGACATTAGCAGGATTGCCAAAGAAGGGCATTTCAAGTGTACTGTGAGTTTTACATGTCTTGTACCTGTGTGTACCTGCTGATTACTGTCAGGAAAACACATTTACGCCCTCTTACAGCTGCATAAAAGTGTCTTATTCAGTCCTAAATGACATTATCAACAAGACCTGCAGTTCCTGAACACTGGCCCATGCACACTGAGGTCACTGGACTTCCCACTAAGCCATCTGGGTTATATACATGGTTCATGTTTTTCATAATACACATCTTACTACGGGTATTCCACAGTACTGAAAACAAATGGGACAGTCACTTTCTGTACATACTTACAGTATCGTTGAATGTACTATACTCTGTGAAACAACATAGACAAGTCTACATCTGTACAACTGTCATAACTAAATACATATATGCACCTACGGGATGTGTACACACACACACACACACACACACACACACACACACACACACACACACACATATATATATATATATATATATATATATATATATATATGTATATATATACACATGTCTGAGCAACCTTTGTGACACAGAAGGGCTCCAAAGGAACTGATGTGTACACAAAACAGAGGCATCTCTTGTTTTATAACATTTAAATCATAATCAGTTCACCAGAGAAGGAATGGTTGTTGTGTATGTGGAGTTTGGTGTGGGGAATGATGGCTAAGGAAATATATCCTAGGGATTGTGGAGTTTGGGTGGGGGAATGATGGGTATGGACATACACCCCGGTGACAACTTCTGTGTCACTGCTTGACAGTGGCACAGGAAAACAACATACCCAACTGTAGTTGTTCTTGACTATCTATTCAATTCTATTCCTAACTATGTAATAATGTGCAGACTCCACTCACCACAGATGACTACCATGGTGTGCAGCATGTTAAAAGACATAACACATGTGTATGCCTGGCTACAGGGTAGTCACACACACACACAAAGACACACACACTTGCCAGTATTGTGCATACACTTCTTGCCTATGTAAAGGTAAATAGTAAAGTGATAAGCAGTTGGGGTATGTGCCACAGCCACCATACAATTACACTTACTCTGATTCTGCTTCTGAGCTGGGTGACATCACAGGAATGATTACTTGCAGTGGGGTGGGGGGAAAAGGGTGGTTTAGAAGCGGACAAGGATAAAGGCCAGTGCAAAAGGTGGTTTCTCTTTGGAAATCAGCAAAACCCACAGTCATGACAGGATGCAGACACAAATACACACACACAACCACACTCACCCATTTGCTGACACACAGACAGTTGCCAGTGGTGGGATCAGAACTCCTGTCTATCTACAGATCACTTTTAAAATACTACACAGTTACAAGACGCTCCACAGAGATTACATATTTCAACATAGTCAAAATGCCCTTCGAAGAGTGAGGAAAACAACAGGGATACTGACAGTTAAGATGTACATAGCTGTAAACCTGTGTTTTTAAAGTAGGAGTCCATTAAAACCTGTATGCACAAACATGACACATCATCTGCAGGTAAGACATAGGTAGGCCTGAGAGGTGTAGCTGTGGCACAACAAGCCCTGAACTGGAGTATGCCCATCTGTGGAATGGACAACTACTATCACTATACAGGGTTACAGTGGTCATGTTCATGCATATAGAATCACAGGACTTGTTTGGATGCTTTGACTCCAGCTACACAAAGTGACAGTGTTTATGCTCATACACTTAGTAGCACAGGGCCGTTTGGGATGCACTATGGCTACAACTACACAAGGTTATACTAGGCATGCTCATACACTTAGAAACAAATGGCTTGTTTGGATTCACTGACTCAAATTACACAAGGTGGCAGTGGGTACGCTCATACACTCAGTACCACAGGGCTATGTGAGAAGCACTCTGATTCTAACCATGGAAGGCCACAGTGTGCATGCTCATACACTTACATGTACAGAACATGTTGTAATGGACCCCTATTGTAAACACACAGGTTTATAGCTATGCACATCTTAACTGTTAGTATATATGCACATCATACAGATTTACCACCAGATACCTGTATGTGGCCCGTAAATGATATATCTGTGTCTGTGCTGTGTGATACACATGCATACAAGTACATGAAGTACTGACATATATATGTGAAGTATACACAATCATGCATGTGTGGAATTGACAGACAATAGGTTAACTGGGACACACAGGTGGATGTTAACTACAGCATGTGTCTCACACATTGCTGCCCTGAAAGGCATACATTGATAGCAGGTTGTGGACAGTGGCATTATACTTGGAACAGTGGCATGTGCAAGCATAATATGTGAACCCCATTGTCTAATGGTACTGAGGTGCAAGTGTCAAGATGACCTCTCCCGGCTGTGTTATTAGTTGTCATTATTAACTGGACCGCTACACTAAGTACATCTGACATTGGTCATATACATAATGTCTGCTGGTGTCAGTCACCTTAGATGTAGCATTTGATACCAACCACATTACTGCCACTCGCAGTGATGTCATGGTACAAATGGCAACTGCTTGACCAAAACAATGAGCCAATGTCCTCCAGTAATTATGAGGTTGTCCAGTGTCTGTCATTCCAGGATGTCATGACTGAAAGACAAGCCTTTGTCACACAGTACATGCATCCATGATTCAAGGGAGTGTGGATAATACCTAGGTCACATTTACCCATATAGCAGCATTCCAAGGCAAAAGTTCTAAACACAGAAGTAACACCCTGATACCTACAAGACAATTGCATTGGATGCTTATGCTAACCAGTGCTAGATGTGTGGCTTTCGTAATCCATTTGCTCAATGTAGAACCTACAATGGGGAATACTGACACATGGGCAGTGAGGAACACCAGCCTGAAGGCTCTGTAGTGCACAATTGCACTACCACCATATAATTCAGATTCAGACATTTGGGCCATAACACTGGTATGGACCATTCCAGGAGGTGGTGTCCACATATTTATAAAGGCTACTCACAAGTAAAGACCACTACTCTGACATAAGTCATCACATATGAGTCAGGTACAGGTGACTGGCAAAAGCTGCATTCTAGGGTGAATCCTCATACATCCACCACCATGTCCTCAGACTACCAACACACATCCATACATGTAGTATGATATAGTATGGTAGAACTCCAAATAATCTTCGATTGGTGGACTGTACCTAGCCCTACATCAACTGTGCAAAGTACCCATTTACTGCCACAGTTGCATAATGTGTTATGCAATGCAATTATACCACTGTTTGTAACCAGGTCAATTGTACACATACCAGGGTCCCTCGGATGTTGTCAGCATTAACACAGTCGACTGTTGCTGTACACCAGTAAACAACACCCTCATGGTTGGATATGACCTAAATGTACCCTTCCTGGATACGTACATCCCACACTCATACAACATAAATGAAAATACCATAGCTATTGTTGCCCTTTCTACATACAGGTGGCTACATGCATTACACACATGCTGAATGATAACAGTACATAAGGTTTTGAATGATAACATTACATAAGGTTTGATATCTATGTTGACAGAGGTAATATTCTCTCTCTACTGGTCACCCATGACACCTATCATATCATGCAACAACCCATGTGGCATGCATGTCATTAGACATGTCCACCTATTGCAATGCCTACAAACATACCCAAATAACAGCATCATAGGACCTAGACACATGGCCTGTATTGACAGACTCAGGGAAATACAGCTATGCACTCTATGTTCCTGAGTAGTTACAGGTGATATGTCCATGACATGTACAGCCATGTGTGCCCACAACTCCTACATATACCCCATGTCAACAACTGCAAGCCATGCATGCTGTGTGCTGTCTGGACATTAACTTTATTACCACAATAACCAGAAGGTGCTGGGGTGAGATGTTTACAAGCCACAGACCTTGCACATGCTTGAATGAGTGTAATGCCTAGCTCAAACAGAGCACATTGCTGGCACTCTTCCAGTAATCATGAGGTGTGTGTGGCATATATGACTGCTCACTGTTGACCTTTACAGTGCCCTGGCTTCACCATGGAACTGTCAAGTAACAGTTTGTGGGATCATGACATGGAATATTGCTGTGTGTGTGTCTTACTGATATGTGCTGTTGGCATGAATGTACACTTGACAAGTCAGTGAAGGTGGTTATGTGTCCTACCAGTATATAAATACAACATCCATTATGGTGTAATGCTCGGCTAGGTTTCACACATGGTGTGTGGAATGTGAGGAATGTATCCTATTGACTTGTTTTTCCACTTACTGATGGAGACTGCATATGTGTACATGTATTGATGTGTGTTTAGATTCCATGTGTGTGCAGTGCCTGATGTTTGAAGGTGACTGTTGTCTTAGTACATCATGCTGTTGCAATGCAGCCTCAATATTGCCAACTGTATATGGTGATATGCTCAAAGTACAGTAAGCAGTACTTTAGGTATGGACAGATGTTTGGACATGATTACTGATTGGTGGGGCTACTTTGCAGATGAATGATTTCTGAGGATAGCTCACAGGTGTGCTACAACCATTCCTACAATAACCTGTGCAACTGCTATGCTATGGTTCTGTTAATTGAAGTGAAAGACACACAACGTAGAATGCAGTAAGGGTGACACTGAAGGCAAACCTCTTGACACCTATAATAGTAACACCTCCTCTGTGCATATATTGTGCATATATCAGCACAGGTGCCAAAGGAAAGGGTGAGTACACTTTGTAGCATGTGCAATAGTGATGTAACTATGTAATACCTATCATGAGATAGGCAGATGTTGGATTCACAGTACTGGCAGGTGTGGATGTGTGTGTGTCCATAAATGTCAAGTATGGTGAGGAATACATCCCAAATGTTTTTCACTCTCCAGAAAAGTGTGTGGACATCAGTACAGAGTGAAGTGTAGAAAGAAAGGCATAGGCATTTTGTTGAGTCTCACACATGTCAAGTGTCTGTATGTATGTGACATAGGTGTATATCTTTGTGAATGCCACAGTGTGTATGTATGTGTGTGTGTGTGTGTGTGTGTGTGTGTGTGTGTGTGTGTGTGTGTGTGTGTGTGTGTGTGTGTGTGTGTGTGTGTGTATGGCTGTCCGGTCCCTGGTGTGAGGCTGTATTTTACCATACTGAAACGTTAAGGCCCCATCCTCCCATCCACTCAATGCAATCAAGTATCACTGTTGATGTCATCCATCTTAGAAGGGCATTATAACTGCCTGTAAACATGTACACCCTGGGGTGAGGCTTGTTGTCACATAGCCAACTGTTGAACCCTCCCCACCCCACATTCACTCACTGCAATCTAGTATCCCTGTTGATGTCCTCGATCTTAGGCCATTCTGACTACCTGTACATGTGTAATCTCTGTGATGCATCTTGTAATTGCGTAGTACTATAATGATGATTTGCACATAGGCAGGAGTTCTCATCCCAACACTGGCAATTGTGTGTGTGTGTGTGTGTGTGTGTGTGTGTGTGTGTGTGTGTGTGTGTGTGTGTGTGTGTGTGTGTGTGTGTGTGTGTGTGTGTGTGTGTGTGTGTGTGTGTGTGTGTGTGTGTGTGTGTGTGTATGTGTGTGTGTGTAAGAGTGTGTGTTACTGTCTGTAAATCCCTGAATGTGTGGATGTGTTACTGTGTCTGTGAATCCCTGCGTGTGTGGGTGTGTCTTTGTTTGCATCCTGTCATGAGAGTAGGTTTTACTGCTTCCCAATGAGAAGCTACTATTTCCACTGGCCTTTACCCTTGTCATCTGTTATACCACTCCTTTACCTCGTCCCCGCTCCAGCTAACTATACCTGGGATGTAACCACTATGGATGTGATGGTTCTGAACACAATAGCTTACTACACAGCCATCACGCTCTTGGAACATTAGATCAATAAATATAATTGAAACTTGGGAGAATAAAACTGTGATGTGGAAGCTACAATGTGCATGCAGGTCTTGTCATACAGACCTGTGAGTAGTCAACATTTACATATGGGGCACTAACCGCAAACACTGACATCCCCCGGCATATGCAATTACACCTGAAAGAGGAAGGCAGAACATCAAGATCAACATGTAGTTTCTGTTACACATGATACATACTGTCAAATGTACCAAATGCATTCTAAAACTGTAATAAATGGTATGTCCATTGCCTGTCAAACACTACTCAACAATATTAATCTACAATTGCCTTCCTAGTATGTTCACCCTGTGCATCAGACCATATGAGCATGTCCCTGCACCATTGATGTGGATGACAGGGATGCCGCACAGTCATCATCACATGCACAGGGTGATAATGTTTGCCAGAGGCCTAGGCTGCAGCATTGGATGACATCATGTGTATAGTTTAGGGCCTTTGATATCATTGGGTGTGTGTGGATGTTATGCGTGTTTGTGTTGAGGTGCCCTACATTTGTTTCTGGTGTGTGTGTATGTATGCACACAGGGCTGGCATGTGGCTGGCCTACATTGGGGTATTATTGACAGCTGCAGACTATACAGGGCAGGTTCCACAGTTCACAGTGTCTAGCCACGGCCATGTGATCTGCGCCTGCCAGAGGTGAACGGGCAGTACTAGGCAGAGGTCTAGATTGGGTACTGTCTGATGACACATGTCCACTGGAACTATGTCCCTGTTTGGACCATCCAGGACCATATGCACATGGCCTGCTGTGCCCTGATGTGGACAGCACAGCACCAGCTGCACTGCTGCTGCTACCACCACTATGGGAGCGGGCATGTGAAGGAGCATGTTCATGTAGACCTTCAACAGACAATGTAGCTGGCCTATGTCCACATGCCTGATGCCTCACTCCCACCAGATGTTCAAGCACAGACATTCCATGCTTGAGGATTGACATGCCACGGTCAAGGACTCTCACCATGTCACCCAATCATCTATCCAGGACATCTGCAAGATGATGGTGAGCATTTGCAATTGCCTGAATGTTGTCAGTTATAGAACGGACAGAAGCCCTCTGAAGCCTCAGACCTTCTCTGTTGTGCCATTCAGCATGTGCCTGTGCTTCCATTACAGCCTGAAACATGCTTCTGGTGAAACCAGTTGATGTGCTTTATCTTGCAGAATCTTGTTGGCCAGTGGTCCTACTATGAGCGGCACTGGGCTCATGCATGTGTGGGACATCACCAGTCAGTTGGCTGGGATCATGATGTGTAGGCACAACTTCCATAGTCTCCACACTTCCCTGTTCCATGTTACCATCCACCAACTGTCCTTCTCTATGGCCACTGGTGATGGGGTATGTGTAGGCAGGAGAACTGTGTGTGAGGATGAGGGGGATACAGGCAGAATGGCAACCAATGGCACAGATTCAGCTCCTGATAGCCCTGCCTGAACCTCAATCATACTTGCATCATCACTGCTAGTGTGTGTGGGGACACTAACATCAGGTGGACCGCAGGAGGGCAATGCAGCTACATCAACACCTGTGAGGGGCAGATAAGAACTGTACATTACAAGTTATAAAGCACAGCACACTCACACAGACAGACACATACACAGACAGACACACACACAGACATACAGACAGACAGGCAGACACACACATGCTATGGCACCCAATGGCATGCAGCATGCATGTGATATGGCAGATGGCATTCAGCTTAGACAATTATTGTGGTAGTTATCATACATCCCTGAGTTGCACACAACAGCATGCATGTCTTATAGCAGAAGGCATGCACCTTACACATTTATAGTAGTAGTTAGCATACATCCCTGTGTTGCACCATTTGTGTTAGTAGCTTATGCCCCTTACCTGTAACACAATGCATGCACTATGCACTGTTGCACCACACTGCCATGTTTTGTGCAATATACCCCACATGTTAACAGACCATCGCTGACCTTTGTACATCTGCCCCTGATGTTTTGTGTTGGCCACTGCCCTTATGTGTGAGGAGGACATGTGCAGAATGGTATGTGGAGTGAATACTATATCTGCCTAAGCCCTAGCTTGCATATCTCCCCCAAAGCAGAGCATGTCTGTTCAACATTATTCTGCCTACCCCTGAGCTGAGTCTACAGACAATGTGCATGCGGCTGTACACACATGTTTGACATGGCTGTCCCTACTTTGCAATGGTGCCACAGACCAGCACAGGTTAACAGTACACCAGCCTGATGTGTGGCATATGACCTTGCCAATCACATGTAATATGACATGTCTTCTGCTGATGTGTTGAACGACATGCATACATGTGTAACAAAATGGTGTCCTTTCAAATATACAGTAAGGTGATGGTGTTCCAATGCAGGGACATGTTATACTAACATGGACCATAAGCTGATGCCATGTTGTCAGTCCACCCTACAAATATGCAGTGACATACTGCACACTGAGCTGATGTGCATGGCCATTACAGGGCATCATGTGGCTTCACTATTGCTATACAGTGTGAGTTACAGACACAGTTCATAGCCATGCCTGTGTTCAGATACAATACATATCTAATGTGGAATGTGACCCCTGTCACTGAAGTATATACACACTAAACCCTAATGTGGAATTAGGGTATACAGATTACACCCCTGCACATTGGCAACTGTATTATTGATGCCTGGCAACTATGCCCAGACATGGCTAACTTAGCAGTACTCCATGTCCCACATACCATCTGTGTACCTCGCACACATGAAGAGCAAGCATGACAGTGATGTCTGACACCAGCAAGGTGAATGTGCTGTATCTGTGGCATGCTGTGGTTGTATGTGTATGTTGTGCAACGCATATATGTATTTGGATACTGTATAGGTGAATGCTTTCATGTAGTGATACACTCAAGATGTTAAAGACATGTTATGTGGTGGTTTTGGTGTTATGCCAACACAAGCTGTGCACAGGCCTGTATGATGTTTAGTGTTTCACATCTGCAATATCACCATTACACAAAGGCCATAGTTGTATTGTGTCGCACCAATGTACAACAGGGTGTACACACATGTACTTCACTTCTACTGTGTGTGCTGCTTCATGTTTCTGGCCATCCTCCATGGCCATGTGTACACATGTTTTGTCCAATGGTTGTGATGGGCATCTATGTCACATGTCAGTGTTATACCATATGACATACACCAATAGATGTCATATGCTCCACTGAGGACAGGGTTATGCAGACAAGGGTGGTATGTTTGGGATGTGAGATATGTTTTGCTGGATAGTTGAGATGTATTGCAGTCAGCCCACTACATGTCATGGACATGTCAGATAGCACATGACATTGTGTGACATTCATAGCACAGGTATAATCCACAAGGGTGAATCCTGTGGGCTGGCATACTCCAGCAACAAAACATTTAGAGTGTGTGCACACATATGCTCTCTGTATAGTACTGTTTGCATTCCCCAGATGTGTAATGCTGATCTGTAATACCTGCCCCTACAGTGAACCACACCTCCACCATTGTATTCACAGCTGTCCACACATCTGGCAATGACAGTTTATAAGGCTTATTGTAGGTGTTTCATATCGTCTTCAATCATTCCACATGGGTAACCACTGTGATGCATTGCAGGTCTGACCAGTGTATATTAACAGGACCACCATACATTATGTATACATGTGTTAAATGGCCACATGGCAGATAGCATGCAATTAATATGATCTGTGCATTATCAAGCCTGGTAAATAACAATCTCACCTGCAACAGACTGGTGTCACTGCGAAATGCCAAAGGTACCTAAATAGGAGTGTCACAGCAGTAAGATCATTATCCACACCTGTGTGATAGCTACAGGGTGCAATGTCCATGTTAGCACATAAGCCAGTACAATAGACTATACTATGGAGTATGCACATCTGTGCATACATAGAGTAGCAGACTATAATATGTGGAATGTGTGCATACATCCCTTGCATATGATGTTACATTGCATATTGTAAAGTAACACATGTAACTATATGAAATATAGTTGTGTTATATGTGGAGTAGTGACTTTCTAGCAACCCAGGGCTCAGTGGTTGGGAGACACCCACCTCCACAATACCAGCTAAAGTTTGTAGATGGAAGTCTGCAGGTGTCCCCAGGTTGGCCAGTAGCTGCTCGGTACATGTAAGTGGGGGCTGGGTGAGTGGCCCCCCACCTGTTTTACCTTGTTCCCTGGAGATTGCATTAGTGTGCTGTTTTGCTCGTCTTATGAGGTCCATGCAGTGTCGGCACACCTCCTGATAGGTGCAATTTTGGCCACCAACATAATTTACCCTCCTGTGGAGTTCCTCCCACTGGGCATCCTGCTGTTGTGCATCCTATGCCATATAGCTGAAGAGTGTTACATGGTGTCAAGGAGGATGGGATAAGGACCTCATCCTCAAAGCAGGTGTATGGTGGCAGCCTGGCACGCGGCATACCTGGAAGACATAATGATGGAGATAGGTCACAGTAACTCACAGAGAAGTACAGAAGTACAGCTGAACATACATGTGTATCACATTTATTAAGATTACAGATATATATTTGCAAATCTACACGACACTAACACCACTGACATGTTTAACGTCCACACATTTGACACTTACTGGTGATTTCATGTTATCACCATATATGTGTGTGGCAAGTGATGACATTGCTCATACTCCATGTGGATGTTTTGATGTGGGCATGTCTGTTTGCCTGTACTGGTGTCTTTACCTATCAGCACATGCCTAGATGTGTTCACATTAATGAATAGACCTTAATGCTGTGTATATGTCACATATATAGTCATACATAGCCTTAAGGGGATGTGACCTGTAACCCTGCAGACTTGCTCACAGAAAGTTTTACAAGTATGTGTTTTGCCATATATATCTACATGGCACTGTAGAGCTGTTTAGCATCCTGCCATGTGTTACTCGTGTTGCACATGTGAAACACATGGGACAATGGCTAGCCTGATGGAATTTGCAGGGCTGTAAATCAACTATACAATGTATAGTCATAGTGAACTAGTAGGCTATATGCCCTGGGTCATTTATGAGCCTAGGCTGAAAGGTTACCTAGCTGTAGCCAACAGGCAGTGCCAAAGAACTGATTCACAGGGTTACTGATATATTTGCCAAGTGGTCATTACACCATGTCACAAAGAGGGTCCATTTGCAGGTTTTCTGGACAAGGATGCATAGAATGACAGGTGTATGTACAGTGTAAGGGACAGAGATCTGTCAGGCATGTGGTAATCCTTGTACTAGAAAGTTGGATGTCAATGAAGTATGTGTTTATTTGAAATCAGGATGTGTAAGTGTAGCATGTCCAACATCTCCTTGTTGGACATGGCTTTATTCAGGGTAGGCATCATGCTACATAGTGGAGCTATGGATTGGGAAGGCCAGTGTAGGCCATCTGAACATGGCCAATAACCCTTAAAGGAGATATGTGATCTATTACAGGTCACTTGAGTTTTGAGTATGGCTTACACTGATCTCTATATTCAAGGATGGCATCATCTCATGATTATGGGTGCCACGTATGACTACCTGACCGGTGTGGTGAAGTAACTATCAAGGGAAAGACTACTGTCCAGCTGCATCCCATACACACACATTTTCTATTATGCTGACCTTTGCGTAGGTGGTAGTTCATGGGTACAGGGTTTTTAACATAGGGGATGACAATGCAATACTTAGCTATCAGATTGTGGCTATACGTCACACACCACACATTGACCCACAAAGGCCCTTCTGTATATTGAAGGCAGCACACATTGAGTCAACTATTGCTCCTAGTTCACAGTCATTGGCAAACATCAATAGGCAGATGCCTTCTGTGTTTGTCTGTGTGGTATAGATAACAAAGAGGGGGAGTACCAGGAACTAATCATGTATTACTGTAGCTGGAAATGGTTTGATGTGCGTGTATTTGTCAGACACCTTCGGTAGTGTTGGTTCTGCCAGCAGTCCAGTTGCCAACCACTCCTGTGACATAGGAATATACACCTAGTTTACTGAGTGTAGCTGGAACACAGTATGGGTGATGGTGTCCTAAGACCTGGCAAGGTCATGATATGCTGTGTGAATCAACTTTATTGTCATCTACATCTGTACTGACTACATCAAATAAGTTGATCACGGTTCATGGCCTTACAGACCAGACTCAGCAGGGTAGTAGTGCACTATTTCCCATTATCAGTGGTGCCTCCCCCTTTGTGGGGTGTGATAACTGTTGCTGTTCACCATTCAGTGTGTATACAGCCTGACATGAAGCTATGATTGAACATGATGTGTATGTGGAGAGCACATTGTTCTGATATTTCTGTAGGATGTTGACAGGTCCCATGAAAGCTGTATGTATGGCTTTAGAGAGAGCAGCTTGTACCTGCATAGTTATTATTACAGGGGCTCTGTAGTGTATATGCATATATAAATATGTGTACCTGTTGGGGAGGAGGTGGGAGTGGGTTTAGGTTCTCCAACACCCTATCTGGATGAACAGGTGCTATTTCTGTAGGTGCAGTACTTCCCATGCCATAGTACTGTGAAGCATGGCAGGTCTTGTTGTTGCCATTATGATTCATGACACAGCTATAGAATGCTCTGGGGTTGGCCTCATAAAATGTGGCTGATTAGTTTCACAGTAGCTTTGTGTGGTTTTATATGGTGCATCTGCATCTTACTGAGGCTGATCAGCAATCACCTACACTCATGTGCGTTCATTCTTGCAACAGCTGCAACCTTCTGTGGTACACTTTAAGGAAGGGTACCACCAGTTTGCCTTCTTGTTTGTGTTTGGTTGAATCTTGGTTCTGGTTCAATGGCACAATCACTGCGCTTATGTGAGTGTTAAAGTTAATTTGTATAGGATTCAGCATTTGACATGCATTGTCCATCTGCATGGGTGCCATGATAGTCACCACTTCGCTCTTAAGAAGCATAACACTGGCTTTGGAGGCTGACTATGTGTAGCATACTTTTAGCCCTGTTTGTGTGACTGTGGTGATCCAGGTCATTAGAGATGATGAAATCCAACATGCATTGAGTGCAGGTGTTGGTACATGAGGAGTCTTCCCAGTTCATAATGGAATAGTTGAGAGTAGCCATTATTATGGTTTTCTGTCTCAACCCTAATATTCCCCATTACAGCACAATATGACAGTTGGTAATTCTGAGGCATGGTGGGTGATCTGTCACAAGGTGCAATTTGGATTCCACTATGTCACAAATGTAGTTGCTCAGCATAATGCATCTGAAGTTATGCAAGTGCAACTAGCGTGGGGGTGTACATATCCTTCAGGAATATAGACACACCTTTGGCCTGTGTGTTCCAATAAAGGGTAATGGGCAAGAGGTGAGGTATGTGTTATAACATGGTCATGCAGGTGTGCTCTCTGGAGTGTTGAACCATATCTCAATCACTGCATAGATATGTTCTCCATGTTAAGGATTGACATAAGTGAGTCCATATTGAGTTTCTGAAATGTATCATTGAGTAGAGAGACCCGCAGTTTATTGCTTGGCAGCAGTGGACTTTCACTTGAACTTTGCATGATGAAGGCACTATAGGGGAAGCATGAGCCCTAGCCAGTATCCAGATTCCTAGGGGTGACAGGTGCAGTCCCTGTCTGTCAAAGCATCATAGTCTGTCAACCATGTTATCCCAGGCAGAGAGATACTGGATACCCTTTTAATTGCACCAGTATATTAGACAATTGTGGAATACAATCCTTTTGCCCCTGTACTGCAGTATAATTCTGGCCAATGGCAGAATGCTACCCAGGCTTGGGACATACCTGCATGGGCTACAAGACCTGACAGTTCCTACATGTGTGTTTCCATGCAGTCCAGGCTACTGCATCACAGGTCCTGCACAACAACATGGAATATGCCAGGGCCATGTGTATAGTTCAAAAGGTGGTCTGAGCATATGGGTATGTGGCTAATCATGGCAGACAGGCAGCTGACACTATGTTTTCCCCCTTATAGCTTGGTGTGTAACATAGTGCTAAAGTTTGCATTCACAAATGAGTAATGCTGGGCATGTTTCTGGCCATGTGATCTGAGGTGTGGCACAATTATACAAACTATGTCATACAGTTTGTGTATTTTGTTGTCTGTCTATTACAGCTTGGGAGGTCACTTGCTTGTCCAGATACTTAAAAGCCTCTGTGAATGTATGTGATTTCTGGTAGTATGTGTGGGTGTCCTTACTGTGTTCTGGTAAGGGTATGTGTTGGTTGTGGTGATGAGATGATGTGTTAACCTACACCTCATGACTGTCCAGTCCAGTCATGGCAGTAGACTGGATTGCCTTCCAGTTTACCCCTGTAGCTGCATCCCAGACAATGTGTGTTTGGTGTTAGGTGGGTTAGGCAGTGTACATGGCATAGAGATTACATTCCCCCAGCATGGCCACATACACACAGCTGACATTAGTAAACACCAGTAGCTGACTAGTGGACATGCCTACATGAACATTCAGTACTACAAGTACTAAGTGCTGTATTCAGTGTAGTTATTGCTTATGAAGATGTTTTAGACAGTGATGCTTACAAGTAATTATTTCTGTTATAGACATGACAACACTGGCTATTACAGAAACATAGTAGCTTCCTTTAGCAGCAATCCTCCTCTGAGGAGCACATCACATCCTGATAGTTGATTACAGATGATGCAAGTGTCTACAGGTCTGTTTCCTTATTTGGGTATATACTCACATATCCACCAGGACCATGAGCTCTGTTGGGCACAGACACCCACACCCCAAACAGAGTCATGTATCTATAGTCTCTGCTGCCACTATTAACATGCTCAGGATATAATCAGATAGTGTAAGCGATCACCTATGATGTGGCTTTTACACATGGGCAGCTGTCTCCTACATCTTACACTCCTACTGCAGATGTTACACTGGAGTTAAAGATGGTATGCAACCTTTTTCATTACCAGTACTGTGCACTACCTTACATACAGTATTTGCAAGTGGCTGTTAGGTTGGCAATGAGAGGTTAGGCTACAAAAAACCTGAAAGTTCAAACAGTGTGTCTCTACTCTCAATATTCTCTCTATGTAGGTATACACATAGCCATTTGGCCCAGCTGTGTAGGAAGGGTCACTACACATTTGCATAACATGTACACATGCACTGCTGTTACTGCTTGCAAATGATACTAGAGAGGTGGATATTACATGTGGTATGTGCATGGATAGTTACCTAGCTCTTCCAATTCTCTTTGCTATCATGCTGCTAAACTGTCAGATTAATACAAGTCATGTTTCCTGTTATTGAGTATTGTAATCGCAAATAGACGTAACTTATGTTTGCATAACATAAAAGAAATGTTATGTACAATTGAATACAGATCTGCCTAAAATACTGTTCATTACACAGTTATTGGCACAATATCCCACAATGCAAACCATATTTGCACAGTAAGCCCACCTTTGACATGTTCATCTTACTTATACACCCATACATATGTCTATTGTTACAATATATTGACATATACTATCCCCTGTTATAGCGCATAACTGTTGGACCAACCCTGACACTGATAGTGGCTGTAAGAGAATTGGTGAGTTCTAAGCATATATATATATATATATATATATATATATATATATATATATATATATATATATATATATATATATATCATCCCTTGTGGTGTATGAGGAGTTTGCCTTGTGACCTACAGCAGTACACACATAGAATACTACAAGCATTACTACTGCTCAACAATACATCACTACAAGATAGCTATTTCCACTATATGCATTGTTTACACTGTAATTCTTATAGAACAGGTACTACATACACAGACATACTAAATGTTATACATACCTTCTTAGTAATTGGAGGTGTTATTGACTGGTATACTACATGTTTTCGGTTTGTGTTTCAGTATTTTGTACTGTTCTACAGGTAGATACAGATGGTTTGAATATGTGACAAGGCATCCTTTCATAGTTAGAGATCAGTAACATGTGCTATCCTAATCACCAGTTGGTGTTCCACAGTAGTTAATTACATGCACATCAGCTGTGCTGCTACTGCCTTAGCCAATACCATGGCAACAGTGAAGTATAATTGAGTACTCCACTTGGGCGTTGTCCCTTAGCCTTACCTGTGAGGAAGACAGCCTGGAAGGGTTGTTTGAAATCTATTGCAACAGCTGTATGGAGACAAATGCTAATATATTGTGTGTAATGCCTAGAGGATTTGGTCTAAATGTGAGTACTGCTGTTATATTTCTGAACATTGCTACTTGTGCAGGGTTTGTCAGTACCTAATACTTCTGCATATATTTCAGTCTGGCCAAGATGTTTGACCAGCTCAAGGTTGCATGGCTATGCATATAATGTTAGGGGGTTTACAGTGTGCTTACCAGACATCTTTAGTTTGGTGTTAATGTGTATCATACTGTGCTGATAATCAGTAATCGGTAACACTTCCTGGTATAATTACTTTTCAAGCCAGTCAAAATCAAGTATAAAAAAGTCAAGCAGCACTCAGCTCAAACCACTTCTCCTTGCACTGCAGTTCTAATTATAGTTTATATTCAGCTTTATAAAATTACCAAGCAACATGCTGAAAGTAGCAATCTCTGTGATACCCCCACTTGTAAAAATGTTTCTTATCCAAAAAAGACCTGCTGCCTGACAACAACTATCTACTTGTTTCATGGGAACACATGCTCAAAGTAAAAAATGAACAGTGAACAAGAAACAAGCTCAAGATAAATTGCTTAAAGGATTACTGCACAAGTTATGGACTACACATGATAGACTGGCATTCTGTTTAGTTTACGGGTAAAGCCTGCCAAGAAAACTGCAAGTCTCCAACAAATGTAATGAGCTTCTGAAAATACTGTAATCCTGTCCTTTATTACAAATGCTGCCATATGCATTTCAATACCTAAGGCTTATATGTTATCTAGTTATGTGAATATTCTCTGCATGGCAACAATGAAAAGGCCTTCAGTGTTGGTAATTCTTTAACAGTATACTTATTACAGCTGACTTGCATCTTTAAATCTCCAACAAGCTTATCTGATGGTCATTAAAGTATTGCTACTTTTATACAGAGCAACAGGGCACTGCAACAGTATGCATTTTCTGGATAATAAGAAGCATAAATCAACAGTATAAAAATATGACAGAAAACCAGAACATTCTTCAAAATCAAAGACAGATGAAAAGTCACGGTCATACTTGTGGTCTACCTTGGATGGGGGAAGACTCTGCACATTTACATTGCATAACTGCTCCTTGCCTTGCTTGGACACATCCAGAGCCACTACAATGGGGAGTGGGGTGCAACAAGTAGGTCCCAGTTTGAAATGTCTCTGGCTGACGGTGATGGCTCTGACACTCATACCTCTCAACCTCAGAGCAAGAAATCTGGACAAAGCCATACACAGAAGTGGGACACAGGCCCAACAATAAAGACAATTTTTAAATATTGCTCTTATAAACTTAGAAAGATAATAGAATAGTAGTAGGTCTTGCATTAGTATGAATTTTTGAAGAGTATGAAATCTGAAACTCAAATGTCTGCCATTATTTTCTAACTTCAATCTTTAATGATTTGTTACAAATTTGACAGAAGACCACAATTTTATGAAAAACAGACCAAAGATGTTATGCAAAAATATAAAATTGCCACACAATACAGCTGGGAACCTGTCAAAGAAGGGATACCTTTTTAAAATTAGTACTGTTAACTTGAGCAACTGACAAAATAAGAGCATCTACATGCATTTCTGAAATAAAAGCAATCTATAACACTGATCATTACAGTTATTTATAATTGTAAAAACTCCATGTTTTCTTTCAAAATTGCCGTTTTGCGGAGGGATTATTAGGGGGAGAGCAACATTTTGAGCCAAAATTGGGGACAGTTGAGAGGTTTGGATATTCCTAATTCTATAAAGCCATTTATTTGCACGTACCTTTCAACCTCTTAATGCAGGAAATCTGGACAAGGACAAATATATTGGGAGAACATACAAACAGTACTAAAATTGCTCTTGTATAAACTTAAGACAGTTGATGGAATAACAGATCTTGATTTAGCATGCATTTTTCTGAAGGTTATGACATCTGAAACTCATTGTCTGTCATTATTTAGTGACTTCATTGCTAAATGATTTGGCAGAAAACCACAAATGTTATGAAGAGCAAACCAAAAATAAGAAGCAAAAATCTATTCATTCTGCAAAATTCTGGACAATTGAGTGGTATAGTTCATCCGGGGCTGTCTGCGTTTGCTACCCTTCCCCCCTCACAAAATCATGGTTGAATGGAGCCTTTCCAATGTCCCATTCCTTGGTTATTTCACCCCATTTTCCATAAACACTGTAATGTGCATACTGCTTTACTTCTGGGATGATATGGATTTCATTTGAAAGTTTTATTTTATATTTTACAGCATAAACCTTAATAGATATCTGCTAAACAAAGCAATGCAGTCTCACAATGAAAATAGACTTAGCATTAAAACTTCTCTGCCCTTAAAACTCACATTCATTGAAACAGCATTGAAACCCACACAAAGAAAATATATTTTGCCAGTGGCAGATAAAGATTAATTTTGGTCTGTTTCAAATCATAGGCCCCTTGAACACGAAACATACACATGCTCTTTGATACACCTTCCTGACTGTATTAAATTATATTCCCTGTACAATACAGTACAGTTGTTAGAGGGCATTTTAAATTTATTGCTTTGAACATTTTTCCAGCAAACAATGAAACACAAAGCATGCACCAATAATGACAAAGCTCCCCAATTCATAACATTTCCATCATAAAAGTCTACTCAGACTTCTACAGTCCACCAGTATCAGTAAATATGCACAATCTCTGAAGAAGTAAAAGTCATCTAAATAATGCCACATTAAAGAAATCTGTTAACTAATGAAAAGGTTACTGCTAGCAAACAACTTTATATGTCATTGTTTCATCTACAAATAAAGTGCCTGTTGCCCTTGAGGAACAAATTGCCTATGTTGCATTAAAAAATGATAAGCTAGTAATATCACAATAGGGAACAGATGGCAAACTGATAACAAGTTCATAGTTACTAGGTATCTTTGCCAGAGACAACTGCAGTATCCATCCCCTTTATAACAGAGTACAGTACCAGCAAAGCATCTATCTACTGTGGGAGTAGAACCCACAGCTTTCTGCATCAAAAGCAAGTACACTACCTGTTGTGCTATTAACAGCATGAGCAGACTCTGCATAAGCAGCACTAAACTTTTGTTCCCCTGCAACTCTCAGCTCCTTGTAAAATCTACTCGACACTCAGCTATATCTCTGAATTTTGCAGCACAAGAAATCTGGAAAAAGCCAAAATTTATTTGGGGGGGAGCAAAAGCCCTAAAACCAGGGGCACATTTTAAACATTGTTTGTATAATGTTGGAAAGTTGCTAGAATAAAATGCTGTGTTACCACCATACATTTCACTGCCAAGTATTGAACCCAGGACCCTGTGCAAAACACTCAAAGGAACATACCACTATGCCAAATCATCTATTGCATGAAAGAAAGGAAGACTGAAACTTAAATGGCTACCATTTAGTGAATTCAGTTCTCACTATAGCTGTCAACATCTTAGCACAAAACACTTGAACAAAGCCAATGATGAGGGAATATAGACCCCAAACATTTTCAGTGAGTTCAGTTATCACCATAGCTCTCAACCTTGGCACAAAAAACATGGATGAAGCCAACAATGGGGGAATACAGTCCAAGAAATAGGAACAAATATCCATTAAGGACACCAGAGGAAACCCACACAAACAAAGGAAGGACATGCAGACTCCACCCAGAAGGCACTCCAGCTAAGAATCAAACCAAACAACCTACAGCTGTTAGGCAGCAATGCTACCACTGCACCACTGCACTACTGGTTGTGTTAAGTAACAAACATACAGAAACCACAGATTTTATGAGGAGCAGAACAGAACAAATTTGAAGCAAAAACTCTGCAAATGTTTTACAAATGGTGGTGGGTAGGGAATTCAGGCTCTTGTCACTTGGGCCCATGGTACAGGGTTCAAGTCTTATTCTCTACCCACCACCATGTACCAACTGGGGAATTTTACACACTGTCTGTCCTCCATAACAGCCCGCTCATGCTGTCAGGTCCTCGCAAGACGTGAATAGGCTGGAGCCTCCAGCCTGTGGGCAATGCAGTCCAGTGACCTGGGCTGGAAGGGCGGAGTTTCCTGCCTTCCCTAACAGGACTGCCTAACAAAGCAGTCTTGAGTTCAGGAATGAGCACGCATGCATGCATGGAGTTCTGGTCTGCCTAACATGGAAGTGAGGAAATAAGCACGCATGTGTGGAGTCAGGGACTACTCGTGACATATTTTATTTTTTATGTTCTACAGTAGGGAGAATTTATGTTCTACAGTGGGGGGAATTTATTTTATTCATTTTACAGGTGAGGGGGCTGCAGTCCTGCAGTCCTATAGCATGAGCTGCCCTTGCCAAACACTGCTCCCCGTCCAAGGTGTTCCCACCCAACATGTGTTTTATATATAGCCCCTGTACATGTTTTGTTTGTCTTGTCTGTCATCCTACGCAACCTATGCTCCCTGATCATACTTACTCTCCTTCCCCAACATCCCACTCCCACCTAAAATAAAAGAGAAAAAGGGCAATCTGTTCCTGCAAAAAAAAAAAAGCATGCCCCATACATAGCTGTCCATTTTGCACGTGTCCACCGGACACATGTAAACATTTCTAATTGGCATCACAACATACTATTGTTGTCCTCACCCCTCTCTCAGGGTTGTGAGTGTCCAAATGTACCACCAAATTTATTGCATATGCACAGCCATTGCTGAAGAAGAAATGGACAGCTACAGATCTTCTCTACACCCTTCCTGCAAATCCCTAGCTACCTCGCCAACTGTCTTTCTCTCTTTGTGCCTGTTTTTCACCACTTTCCTATCATGCCTTTTTTTTTTCTTTTAAAGAAATTTGCATGGGGGTAAGTGGGAGTAAGCACTTTTAAGCAGCAGTGAACAGGTTTCAGCCTGTTTGCGCAGGGGTAAGCACTGCCTACACAGGTTAAGCAATCAAGAAGGTAACTGAGTGTAAGGAACTGTAACCAAAAGTAACCACTGCTTACTGTCATTGAAACCCATGCACACCCGCTCCCAACTGCTTAAAAGTGCCTTAATCACTCCATATCCAATGGCCCTTGTTTTGCCTAGCAATAAAATAAATGGCCTCTGCACGGCACAGAACCAGGCCCCTGCACACCACAGCCAATGTGATTTACCACTAAGTCATGGCAGATATACAGACATTGGATGTTATCACAAACATATCATCCAGCACAGTCATTCTACAGCATAGGAAATGTATTCCATCATGTAGATGTTTGTGTGTGTCTATGTCCAGATATAGATATATACATAGATATAGATATATACAGATATATCAAGAATATACCATGTGACAACAAAGTATTAAAAAAGAATGAAAAGGGAAACACCAGCAACTCCTGTATTATGTAGTGGTGTTGTCCTATGTAATATCAAGATTCCCTCAGACAGACATGTGTAATTATTACACAGAAACATTTGTACATTGGCCAAATACATTACTTTGTGCATTTTATTTACATTAACAAAACAGTTCCTGTCCAATCATTATGTGAGAACAGTACTCTTGCAAGGTGCTGTGTGTGACATCATCATCATCATTAAAAAGTTAAATGGGGAAACCAAAGAGGGACCGGTAGTGTTGTGTGTACAATGGGTTGTCTGCATCACCGTTACCTGGAACCTTTAGGAGTCATGTGCATACCAGGATCGTATGCCTGAGAGAGGGGTGAGGACAACAGTAGTATGTTGTGATGCAAATTAGAAAGGTTACATGTGTCCAGTGGACATGTGTCTGAAATGGACAGCTATGTATGGGGTAAATGTTCTGGGAACAGATTGGTCTTTTGTTTCCATTTTTGTAAGGTGAGAGTGGGATGATGAGGAAGGAGAGTAGGTATGCTTGTGGAGGATAGGTTGGGTAGGATGACAGACAAGACAGCATACAGGGGTGGAATATGACACATGTGGGAGGATACACCTTGGACAGGGAGGGATGTTTGGCAGTCGCAAGCCCATGAGCCCCAAATAGAAACAGTGGAACGGAGGTTCCCCACCCATGACCAGCCACCACTGCACCTTCACAGCTGCAAAGGAGGCTGTGCTGGGGGCTGTCTAGTAGGGGCAGGCTCACCCTTTAAATGTGACACTCTGCCCTTCAGCTGGCGTATCTGGCCTCAAAACCCTTTATTGAGGCCCCTACGCACCACATCCTGGATTGTACGATGGCTGACAAGTTCCTGTCTGGACCTGCTACCGGGGGGACAAGCCCCATCCTCAGTGGCTGTTCCACCAAAAGGTGGTGCAGAGCCAACAAAGTTGGAGGTCAAAGGCTGGGCCCAAGATGTGCTGGTGCCTGGTGCCATAGCCAGCTGAAGTGGGACAGGTGGTTCCACCGGGACCTCCAATCCCACACAGCCTATGGTGTTGTAGTTTTAACACATATATGGCTTAGTAATAGTCAACAGCATTCAGGATTACTTATAACAGCATGCATAGATATGACGATCAACCCAACACAACAGATGTCATACATTTGCAGAGGGAGCACAACACATGCATATATACTGCATGACATCTGTACAAAGCATAGATGACTTGTGATGGCAGCTATGAACAGTGGCCCATTATTGGTATGTCACTGTGCTAACCTCAGCCAGTTACTGTCATACCACTGTTTCATGTGATGTATGTCCAATCAGGGGTATGATGGCAGTAACTCTCATTACTATTGCCATGTACTGACTGCAATCCTCAAACTATGCTTCTGCAGTTCACAGATGTGTGTTCTGTGAGTAACACAAGAAACAAATGGTTCCAAACACTGACCAGTCCATAGATGACTCTAGAGATGGGGCTTTCCTCACAAACAAAGCACTGTCTTGTCAGTTATTAACACATGTAGACTAGCCATTACCACAAACAACCTATTAAATTGGCAGTAGTCTCAATAAAGCATAGCTACACTTACATGCTGTAGTCATGTCTAGCACATCACTTTCCTGTCTTTAGGCTATTTTCTACTGTGTATGTTGTTTGAGGAATATCCAGATATCATCTCTGATGCTGTTTACCAAACACCAGACCCAGTTTCTACTCACAGCAACTGTCATGGGCAAACACCGACATGATGTTCCTAGATATTGTAGTGTGTTTCCATGCAACTGGCTATGGGAATGTCAGCACAGCTGTTCTACATGCAATCAGCTAGAGGAGGACTGCAATATTTGCAGAGGCCATCACCTGATCATGACCATCACTTACAAAAAACAAGCTGCTGCTGAGCAGGTATACAACTCAACATCCACAAGAGAGTGTGTGGAAGGGACAGACAGAGGCAAAATACATCAGAGAAGAGCTGGGAGACTAAACACTAAGCATGTCTGTTACACACCTACCAGTACAGGGGTTCAAACCCCTGATTGTCTGACTAGCCATTACTATTGCAAGTGCATACAGTTACTCCATGTGCCACATAGCTGACATGTTAGTGTGCTGTAAGAACATATATATGTGCTGATGAGCGACATCTGCAACAGAGATATAGTAGACATACATTAGGTGTAGCACACATGGCTGTCCACATGAACAAATGTCATTTTCAACACAACCACACTCTCTAAGAGACTCGGACACATTGGCACACTTTAGCAGACGCACAAATATAATTCCTAACTACTATGTATACCACATTACAGTAATGCACAGGTATTACATGCACCACAGGGGATATCCTGAGGTTCTATGGGCTAGGGCTTGTGAACGTGTCTGACATCAGTTAGTATGCCAATGGGAGTTATGCTGGGTGTGACTGTGGTTGGGAACATCATACCCCACATGCAGACACAAGGTGCCAGTACTGACATGCATGTGTGCATTGCTTCATGGTTGTGTAGTGGTTGGCTGTGCAAGATGGCTGTACAAAGCTGGATGAGGGGTAATCCGTGGCATCAGGCCAGCTGACAATGGTCTGCAGTGTGGCTCAGGGGTGTAGTGTCTGCAATGTCCCACACAGATGGGTATTGTATGACCTGCCCTGTCATCCTGGTTACCATTGTGTGTGGTCATTGCTTTGCAATGCATGCCATGTCTGTGTTTGATAGTCCTTGACATGGACAATGCCTGGGATGTGCACGTCTCACAATAATGTAAAGTGACATGTTTAAGGGTACCTGGTTTGCCTGGCACATGTTATGTACACTGACTGTTATCATCAGATGTGCCAATACTGGCCTGGTGTGGCAGGACTTTCTAATAGACAGCAGGTTGACCCTGCACCTGCAATGATAACATGATACAGGCATTCCCTAGTGTCAGAGGCATCTCTCCATAAAGGGCATGTGTGTAAGGCATTGTATGTCCTTTGTGGATCACATTTGATGGCACCACCTATGATTCAGGTGTCCAGTGGGGAACAGAGTGAAGGTGCATTGTCTGCAATTATGTGCCTATTGTACTGTTGGACAGGGTGCCATGCCCTCTATGACCCACTACAATCACACCATGCCTACTATCTGTCAACAATGTGCAGGGTACTAGCAACATAGCAGGATATTCTAGGCAAGTGTGTTTGTGTATGACACATGGATTCAGACCATATACTGGGTAATAGTAGGGTTGCTTACTGTGTTCACCAGGCCTTTTGCCAGATGTAGGGGAATGGCTTGCCAACCCAGTCTCTTGGCTGATTGAAATATGTAAACCTCGTGAGGTGGACATTGTGACATATAATATGGCTCACCATAATGGAAAACAACAAAACACACTCCTGAACATGTCCAGTGGTTAGACATCTACAGCCATCACCACACAGGCTCTGACTGCCAGTCACACACAAACACATCTGCCATGGCTTGGAATAGAACTGCTATCGAACTAGTTTATCACACTACAGCAATACACAGGTATAGCATGCACTACAGAGATTACTTGATTATTCCATCCCCAATGGTGCATTTCACAAGGAATGACATCAGCAGGTTTACCAAAGTAGGGTATTTCAGATTTCCTACAAGTGATTAGCCCAAAATGCATTGCTCACAAAACAGACAGGGAAATACACACAACTGACATGTGTGGGTATAGAACCCATGACCAAGATCGATATCACACTACTGCATGGAGATGTTATAGGAAGCACCACATGGATTACTGGTGAACTTGATCCCCACAGGTGTAATTTACAAGGTATGACATCAGCAGGAGTACCAAAGTAGGGCATTGTAAATGTCCTGCAAGTGAGTAGGGTATAATGCATTGCTCCCTACACATACATTGAAACACACAGAACACATACATATCTGCCATGATTGTGGATGGATCCCTACCACAGTTCTAAATCACACTCCAGCAGTACGCAGTTACAGGATGCACTACAGAGATTGCTGGGTTACAGCAGTCACAGAGGTGTATTCCTAGGTGTGTAACATCAGCAGGATTGCAAAGGTAAGTATGGGAATCGTAAGGAGTGTGCATACTCTAAAAAGCATTGTTTTCTTCTCAGGCAAACAGACACACACAGTTAGTATGTCTGGGATTAGAAAACTTACCAAACTAGATCATCATACTACAGCATTATGCACTTAAAGGATGCGCTACAGAGATTACTGGGTTACAGCAGTCACAGAGGTGTACTCCTAAGAGGGTGACATCAACAGGATTGCCAAAGGTAAGCATGTGAATCGTAAGGAGTGTGCGTACTCTAAAAAGCATTGCTCCCTTCTCAAGCAGACAAACACACACAGTTAGCATGGCTGGGATTAGAACACTTACCAAACTAGTTCATCACACTACAGCATTATGCAGTTACAGGACATGCTACAGAGATTACTGGGGTACAGCAGTCACACAGGTGTATTCCTAGGTGGGTGACATCAGCAGTATTGCCAAAGGTGAGTATGCGAATTGTAAGGAGTGTATATACTACTAAAAACCATTGTTCGCTTCTCAGGCAGATAGACACACACACAGTCCGCATGTAGAACACCTACCAAACTAATTTATTATACTACAGCATTACGCAGTTACAGAACGCACTACAGAAATTACTAGGTTACAGCACTCACAGAGGTGTATTCCTAGGTGGGTGACATCAGCGAGATTGCCAAAAAAGGGCATTTCGAGTGTACTGCGAGTTGTACATGTCTTGTACCTGTGTGTACCTGCTGATTACTGTCATGAAAACACATTTACACCCTCTTAACACTGCATAAAAGTGTCTTACTCAGTCCTAAATGACATTATCAACAAGACCTGCAGGTCTTGAACACTGGTCCATGCACACCCAGGTCACTGGACTTCCCACTAAGCCATCTGGGTTATATACATGGTTCATGTTTTTCATAATACACATCTTACTACAGGTATTCCACAGTACTGAAAACAAATGGGACAGTCACTTTGTGTACATACATACAGTACCCTTGAATGTACTGTACTCTGTGAAACAACATAGGCAAGTCTACATCTGTACAACTGTCATAACTAAATACATATATGCACCTATGGGATGTGTACACACACACACACACACACACACACACATATATATATATATATATATATATATATATATATATATATATATATATATATATACTTATAAACTATATATATATATATATATATATATATATATATATATATATATACACACACACATGTCTGAGCACCTTTGTGACACAGAAGGGCTCCAAAGGAACTGATGTGTACACAAAACAGAGGCATCTCTTGTTTTATAACATCTAAATCATAATTAGTTCACCAGAGAAGGGATGGTTGCTGTGTATGTTGAGTTTGGGTTGGGGAATGATGGCTAAGGACATATATAGGATTGTGGAGATTGGGTGGGGGAATGATGGATATGGACATACACCCTGGCAACCACTTCTGTGTCACTGCTCAACAGTGGCACAGGAAAACAACATACCCAACTGTAGTCATTCTTGACTGTCTATTCATTTATATTCCTAACTATGTAATAATCTGCAGACTCCACTCACCACAGATGACTACCATGGTGTGCAGCATGTTAAAATACATAACAAGTGTGTATGCCTGGCTACAGGGTAGTCACACACACACACACACACACACACAAAGACACACACTTGCCAGTATTGTGCATACACTTCTTGCCTATGTAAAACTAAATAGTAGAGTGATATGCAGTTGGGGTATGTGCCACAGCCACCATACAGTTACACTTACTCTGATTCTGCTTCTGAGCTGGGTGACATCACAGGAATGATTACTTGCAGTGGGGTGGGGGAAAAGGGTGGTTTAGCACATGACAAGGATAAAGGCCAGTGCAAAAGGTGGTTTCTAATTGGAAATCAGCAAAACACAGAGTCATGACAGGATGCAGACACAAATACACACACACAACCACACTCAGCCATTTGCTGACACACACACAGTTACCAGTGGTGGGATCAGAACTCCTGCCTATCTATAGATCACTATTAAAATACTACACAGTTACAAGTTGCACCACAGAGATTACATATTTCAATGTTGTCAAAATGCCTTTTCAAGAGTGAGGACAACAACAAGGATACTGACAGTTAAGACGTACATAGCTGTAAACCTGTGTTTTTAAAGTAGGAGTCCATTAAAACCTGTATGCACAAACATGACACATCATCTGCAGGTAAGACATAGGTAGGAATGAGGGGTATAGCTGTGGCAAAACAAGCCCTGAACTGGAGTATGCCCATCTGTGGAATGGACAACTACTATCACTATACAGGGTTACATTGGTCATGTTCATACGCATAGAATCACAGGACTTGTTTGGATGCATTGACTCCAGTTACACAAGGTGACAGTGGTTATGCTCATACACTTAGTAGCACAGGGCTGTTTGGGATGCACTATGGCTACAACTACACAAGGTTATACTAGGCATGCTCATACACTTAGAAACAAATGGCTTGTTTGGATTCACTGACTAAAATTACACAAGGTGGCAGTGGGTACACTCATACACTCAGTACCACAGGGCTATGTGAGAAGCACTCTGATTCTAACCATGGAAGGCCACAGTGTGCATGCCCATACACTTACATGTACAGAACATGTTGTAATGGACCCCTATTGTAAACACACAGGTTTATAGCTATGTACATCTTAAATGTCAGTATATATGAACATCATACAGGTTTACTACCAGACACCTGTATGTGGCCCATAAATGATATATCTGTGTCTGTGCTGTGTGATACACATGCATACCTGTACATGAAGTACTGACATATATATGTGAAGTATACACAATCATGCATGTGTGGAAGTGACAGACAATAGGTTAACTGGGACACACAGGTGGATGCTAACTACAGTATGTGTCTCACACATTGCTGCCCTGAAAGGCATACATTGATAGCAGGTTGTGGACAGTGGCATTATACTTGGAACAGTGGCATGTGCAAGCATAATATGTTTGCCCCATTGTCTAATGGCACTGAGGTGCAAGTGTCAAGATGACCTCTCCCGGCTGTGTTATTAGTTGTCATTATTAGCTGGACCGCTACACTAAGTATATCTGACCTTGGTCACATACATAATGTCTGCTGGTGTCCATCACCTTAGATGTAGCATTTGATACCAACCTCATTACTGCCACTTGCAGTGATGTCATGGTACAAATGGCAACTGCTTGACCAAAACAATGAGCCAATGTCCTGCTGTAATTATGAGGTTGTCCAGTGTCTGTCATTCCGGGATGTCATGACTGAAAGACAAGCCTTTGTCACACAGTACATACATCCATGATTCAAGGGAGTGTGGATAATACCTAGGTCGCATTTACCCATATAGTGGCATTCCAAGGCAAAAGTCCTAAACACAGAAGTAACACCCTGATACCTACAAGACAATTGCATTGGATGCTTATGCTAACCAGTGCTAGATGTGTGGCTTTTCTAATGCATTTGCTCAATGTAGAACCTACAATGGGGAATACTGACATATGTGTAGTGAGGAACACCAGCCTGAAGGCTCTGTAGTGCACAATTGCACTACCACCGTATAACTCAGATTCAGACATGTGGGCCATAACACTGGTATGGACCATTCCAGGAGGTGGTGTCCACATATTTATAAAGGCTACTCACAAGTAAAGACCACTACTCTGACATAAGTCATCACAGATGAGTCAAGTACAGGTGACTGGCAAAAGTTATATTCTATGGTGTATCCTCATACATCCACCACCATGTCCTCAGACTACCAACACACATCCATACATGTGGTATGACATAGTATGGTAGAACACCAAATAATTTTTGATTGGTGGACTGTATCTAGCCCTACATCAACTGTGCAAAGTACCCATGTACTGCCAGATTTGCATAATGTGTTATGCAATGCAATTATACCACTGTTTGTAACCAGGTCAATTGTACACATACCAGGGTCCCTCGGATGTTGTCAGCATTAACACAGTCGACTGTTGCTGTACACCAGTAAACAACACCCTCATGGTTGGATATGACCTAAATGTACCCGCCCTGGATATGTACATCCCACACTCATACAACATAAATGAAAATACCATAGCTATCGTTGTCCTTTCTACATACAGGTGGCTACATGCATTACACACATGCATATGGCAGATAGGTCCATGGCTGCTGAATGATAACAGTACATAAGGTTTTGAATGATAACATTACATATGGTTTGATATCTATGTTGACAGAGGTGATATTCCCTCTCTGCTGGTCACCCATGATACCTATCATATCATGCAAAAACCCATGTGGCATGTATGTCATTAGACATGTCCACCTATTGCAATGCCTACAAAAATACTCAAATAACAGCATCATAGGACCTAGACACATGGTCTGTATTGCCAGACTCAGGGAAATACAGCTATGTTCTCTATGTTCCTGAGTAGTTACAGGTGATATGTCCATGACATGTACAGCCATGTGTGCCCACGGCTCCTACATATACCCCATGTCAACAATTGCAAGCCATGCATGCTGTGTGCTGTCTGTACATTAACTTTATTACCACAATAACCAGAACGTGCTGGGGTGAGATGTTTACAAGCCACAGACTTTGCACATGCTTGAATGAGTGTAATGCCTAGCTTAAACAGAGCACATTGCTGGCACTCTTCCAGTAATCATGAAGTGTGTGTGGCATATATGACATGCTCACTGTTGACCTTTACAGTGCCCTGGCATCACTATGGAACTGTCAAGTAACAGTTTGTGGGATCATGACATGGAATATTGCTGTGTATGTGTCTTGCTGATATGTGCTGTTGGCATGAATGCACACTTGGCAAGTCAGTGAAGGTGGTTGTTTGTCCTACCAGTACATGAATACAACATCCATTATGGTGTAATGCTTGGCTAGGTTTCACACATGGTGTGTGGAAGGTGAGGAATGTATCCTCTTGACTTGCTAGTCCACTTACTGATGGAGACTGCATATGTGTGCATGTATTGATGTGTGTTTAGATTCCATGTGTGTGCAGTGTCTGATGTTTGAAGGTGACTGTTGTCTTAGTACATCATGCTGTTGCAATGCAGCCTCAATATTGCCAACTGTATATGGTGATATGCTCAAAGTACACTAAGCTGTACTTTAGGTATAGACAGATGTTTGGACATGACTACTAATTGGTGGGGCTACTTTGCAGATGAATGATTACTGAGGATATCTCACAGGTGTGTTACAACCATTCCTACAATAACCTGTGCAACTGCTATGCTATGGTTCTGTTAATTGAAGTGGAAGACACACAACGTAGAATGCAGTAAGGGTGACACTGAAGGCAAACCTCTTGACACCTGTAATAGTAACACCTCCTTTGTGCATATATTGTGCATATATCAGCACAGGTGGCAAAGGAAAGGGTGAGTACACTTTGTAGCTTGTGCAGTAGTGATGCAACTATCTAATACCTATCATGAGATAGGCAGGTGTTGGATTCACAGTACTGGCATGTGTGGATGTTTGTGTGCCCATAATTGTCAAGTATGATGGGGAATACATCCCAAATGTTTTTCACTCTCCAGAACAGTGTGGTAGACATCAGTACAGAGTGAAGTGTAGAAAGAAAGGCATAGGCATTTGGTTGAGTCTCACACATGTCAAGTGTCTGTATGTATGTGACATAGGTGTATATCTTTGTGAATGCCACAGTGTGTGTGTGTGTGTGTGTGTGTGTGTGTGTGTGTGTGTGTGTGTGTGTGTGTGTGTGTGTGTGTGTGTATGTATGGCTATCCAGTCCCTGGTGTGAGGCTGTATTTTACCATACTGAAATGTTAAGGCCCCCTCCCCCCATCCACTCAATGCAATCAAGCATCATTGTTGATGTCATCAATCTTAGAAGGGCATTCTAACTGCCTGTAAACATGTACACCCTGGGGTGAGGCTTGTTTTCACATAGCCGACTGATGAACCCCCCCCACCCCACATTCACTCACTGCAATCCAGTATTCCTGTTGATGTCCTCGATCTTAGGCCATTCTGATTACCTGTACATGTAATCTCTGTGACGCATCTTGTAATTGTGTAGTACTATAATGATGATTTGCACATAGGCAGGAGTTCTCATTCCAACACTGGCAACTGTGTGTGTGTGTGTGTGTGTGTGTGTGTGTGTGTGTGTGTGTGTGTGTGTGTGTGTGTGTGTGTGTGTGTAAGAGTGTGTATTACTGTCTGTTAATCCCTGAATGTGTGGGTGTGTTAATGTGTCTGCGATTCCCTGAGTGTGTGGGTGTGTCTGTGTTTGCATCCTGTCATGAGAGCTGGTATTACTGCTTCCCAATGAGAAGCCACTATTTCCACTGGCCTTTACCATTGTCATCTGCTATACCACTCTTTTACCTCGTCCCTGCTCCAGCTAACTATACCTGGGATGTCACCCACTATGGATGTGACAGCTCTGAACACAGTAGCTTACTACACAGCTATCATGCTCATGGAACATTAGATCAGTAAACATAATTGAAACTTGGGAGATTAAAACTGTGATGTGGAAGCTACAAAGTGCATGCAGGTACTGTCATACAGACCTGTGAGTAGTCAACATTTACATATGGGACACTATCCGCAAACACTGACATCCCCCGGCATATGCAATTACATCTGAAAGAGGAAGGCAGAACATCAAGATCAACATGCAGTTACTGTTACACATGATACATACTGTCAAATGTACCAAATGCATTCTAAAACTATAATACACCTGTCAAACACTACTCAACAATATTAATCTACAATTGACGTCCTAGTATGTTCACCCTGTGCATCAGACCATATGAGCATGTCCCTTCACCAATGATGTGGATGACAGGGATGTGGCACAGGCATCATCACATGCACAGGGTGATAATGTTTGCCAGAGGCCTAGGCTGCAGCATTGGATGACATCATGTGTCTGGGTTAGGGCCTTTGATATCATTGGGTGTGTGTGGATGTTATGCGTGTTTGTGTTGAGGTGCCCTACATTTGTTTCTGGTGTGTGTGTATGTATGCACACAGGTCTGGCATGTGGCTGGCCTACACTGAGGTATTATTGACAGCTGCAGTCTGTACAGGGCAGGTACCACAGTTCACAGTGTCTGGCCACGGCCATGTGACCTGCGCCTGCCAGAGGTTGAACGGGCAGTACCAGACAGAGGTCCAGATTGGGTACTGTATGATGACACATGTCCACTGGAACCATGTCCCCGTTGGGACCATCCTGGACCATATTCACGTGGCCTGCTGTTCCTGGTGTGGACAGCACAGCACCAGCTGCACTGCTGCTGCAACCACCACTATGGGAGCGGGCATGTGAAGTAGCATGTTCATGTAGAACTTCAACAGGTGATGTAGCTGGCCTATGTCCAAGTGCCTGACGCATCAATCCCACCAGATGTTCAAGCACAGACATTCCATGCTCGAGGATTGACATGCCACAGTCATGGACTCTCACCATGTCACCCAATCATCTATCTAAGACATCTGCAAGATGATGGTGAACATTTGCAATTGCCTGGATGTTGTCAGTTATAGAACGGACAGCAGCCCTCTGAAGCCTCAGACCTTCTCTGTTGTGCCATTCAGCATGTGCCTGTGCCTCCATTACAGCCTGAAACATGCTTCTGGTGACATCAGCTGATGTGCTTTGTCTTGCAGGGGCATGTTGGCCAGTGGTCCTCCTATGAGCAGCACTGGGCTCATGCCAGTGTGGGACATCACCAGTTAGTTGGCTGGGATCATGGTGTGCAGGCACACCTTCCATAGTCTCCACACTTCCCTGTTCCATGCTACCATCCGCCAACTGTCCTTCTCTATGGCCACTGGTGATGAGGTATGTGTAGGCAGGAGAACTGTGTGCGGGGATGAGGGGGATACAGGCAGAATGGCAACCAATGGCAGAGATTCAGCTCCTAACAGCCCTGCCTGTGCCTCAATCATACTTTCATCATCACTGCTAGTGTCTGTGGGGACACTAACATCAGGTGGAATGCAGGAGGACAATGCACCTACATCAACACCTGTGAGGGGCAGACAAGAACTGTACATTACAAGTTATAAAGCACAGCACACTCACACAGACAGACACATACACAGATAGACACACACACACAGACACACAGACAGACACAGACATATACACAGACACAGACAGACACCAGACAGACATGCAGACACACACATGCTATGGCACCCAACGGCATGCAGCATGCATGTGATATGGCAGATGGCATTCAGCTTAGACAATTACCGTGGTAGTTATCATACATCCCTGAGTTGCACAAAACAGCATGCATGTGTTATAGCAGAAGGCATGCACCTTACACATTTATTGTAGTAGTTAGCATACATCCCTGTGTTGCACCATTTGTGTTAGTAGCTTATGCCCCTTACCTGCAACACAATGCATGCACTATGCACCACACTGCCATGTTTTGTGAAACATACCCCACATGTTAACAAACCATCGCTGACCTTTGTACATCTGCCACTGATGTTTTGTGTTGGCCACTGCCCCTATATGTGAGGAGGACATGTGCAGAAGGGTATGTGGAGTGAATACTTTGTTTGCCTGAGCCCTAGCTTGCATATCTCCCCCAAAGCAGAGCATGTCTGTTCAACATTATTCTGCCTACCCCTGAGCTGAGTCGACAGACAATGTGCATGTGGCTGTACACTCATGTTTAACATGGCTGTCCCTACTTTGCAATGGTGCCACAGACCAACACAGGTTAACAGTACACCAGCCTGATGTGTGGCATATGACCTTGCCAATCATATTTAGTATGACATGTCTTCTGCTGACGGGTTGAATGATATGCATACATGTGTAACACAATGGTGTCCATTCAAATATACAGTAAGGTGATGGTGTACCAATGCAGGGACATGTTATACTAACATGGACCATAAGCTGACACAATGTTGTCAGTCCACCCTCCAAATATGCAGTGACATACTGCACACTGAGCTGATGTGCATGGCCATTACAGGGCATCATGTGGCTTCACTATTGCTATACAGTGTGAGTTACAGACACAGTTCATAGCCATGACTGTGTTCAGATACAATACATATCTAATGTGGAATGTGACCCACGTCACTGAGGTATATACACACTAAATCCTAATGTGGAATTAGGGTATACAGATTACACCCCTGCACATTGGCAACCATATTATTGATGCCTGGCAACTATGCCCAGACATGGCTAACTTAGCAGTACTCCATATTTCACATACCATCTGTGTACCTCGCACACATGAGGAGCAAGCATGACAGTGATGTCTGACACCAGCAAGGTGAATGTGCTGTATCTGTGGCCTGCTGTGGTTGTATGTGTATGTTATGCAACACATATATATATTTGGATACTGTATAGGTGAATGCTTTCATGTAGTGATACACTAAAGATGTTAAAGACATGTTATGTGGTGGTTTTGGTGTTATGCCGACACAAGCTGTGCACAGGCCTGTATGATGTTTAGTGTTTCACATCTGCAATATCACCATTACACAAAGGCCATAGTTGTATTGTGTCACACCAATGTACAACAGGGTGTACACACATGTACTTCACTTCTACTGTGTGTGCTGCTTCATGTCTCTGGCCATCCTCCATGGCCATGTGTACACATGTTTTGTCCAATGGTTGTGATGGGCATCTATGTCACATGTCAGTGTTATACCATATGACATACACCAATAGATGTCATATGCTCCACTGAGGACAGGGTTATGCAGACAATGGTGGTATGTTTGGGATGTGAGATATGTTTTTCTGGATAGTTAAGATGTGTTGCAGTCAGCCCACTACATGTCATGGACATGTCAGATAGCACATGGCATTGTGTGACATTCATAGCATGGGTATAATCCACAAGGGTGAATCCCATGGGCTGGTCATACTCCAGCAACAAAGCATTTAGAGTGTGTGCACACATATGCTCTCTGTATAGTACTGTTTGCATTCCCCAGATGTGTAATGTTGATCTGTAGTACCTGCCGCTACGGTGAACCACACCTCCACCATTGTATTCACAGCTGTCCACACATCTGGCAATGACAGTTTGTAACGTTTATTGTAGGTGTTTCATATAGTCTTCAATTATTCCACATGGGTAACCACTGTGATGCATTGCAGGTCTGACAAGTGTATATTAACAGGACCACCAGACATTATGTATACGTGTGTTAAATGGCCACATGGCAGATAGCATGCAATTAATATGATATGTGCATTATCAAGCCTGGTAGATAACAATCTCACCTGCAACAGACTGGTGTCACTGTGAAATGCCAAAGGTACCTAAATAGGAGTGTCACAGCAGTAAGATCATTATCCACACCTGTGTGATAGCTACAGAGTGCAATGTCCATGTTAGCACATAAGCCAGTACAATAGACTATACTATGAAGTATGCACATCTGTGCATACATAGAGTAGCATACTATAGTATGTGGAATGTGTGCATACATCCCTTGCATATGATGTTGCATTGCATATTGTACAGTAACACATGTAACTATATGAAATATAGTTGTGTTATATGTGCAGTAGTGACTTACTAGCAATCCAGGGCTCAGTGGTTGGGAGACACCCACCTCCACAATACCAGCTAAAGTTTGTAGATGGAGGTCTGCAGGTGTCCCCAGGTTGGCCAGTAGCTTCTCGGTACGTGTGAGTGGGGGCTGGGTGAGTGGCCCCCCCACCTGTTGCACCTTGTTCCCTGGAGATTGCATTAGTGTGCTGTTTCGCTTGTCTTATGAAGTCCATGCAGTGTCGGCGGACCTGCTGATAGGTGCAATTGTAGCCACCAACATAATTTACCCTCCTGCGGAGTTCCTCCCACTGGGCATCCTGCTGCTGTGCATCCTATGGCACATAGCTGAAGATTGTTACATGGTTGTCAAGGAGGTGTGGGATGAGGACCTCATCCTCCAAGCAGGTGTATGGTGGCAGCCTGGCACGCGGTATACCTGGAAGACATAGTGATGGAGATAGGTCACAGTAACTCACAGAGAAGTACAGCTGAACATACATGTGTATCACATTTATTAAGATTACAAATATATCTTTGCAAATCTACATGACACTAACACCACTGACATGTTTAACTCCCACACATTTGACACTTACTGGTGATTCGATGTTATCACCGTATATGTGTGTGGCAAGTGATGACATTGCTCATACTCCATGTGGATGTTTTGATGTGGGCGGGTCTGTTTGCCTGTACTGGTGTCTTTACCTACCAGCACATGCCTGGATGTGTTCACATTAATGAATAGACCTTAATGTTGTGTATATGTCACATATATAGTCATACATAGCCTTAAGGGGATGCGACCTGTAACCCTACAGACTTGCTCACAGAAAGTTTTATAAGTATGTGTTTTGCCATATACATCTACATGGCACTGTAGAGCTGTTTAGCATCCTGCCATGTGTTACCCATGTTGCACACGTGAAACACATGGGACAATGGCTAGCCTGATGGTATTTGCAGGGTTGGATATCAACTATACCATGTTAAAGT